>NC_135878.1:9048665-9116165 GCF_031162955.1 Sander vitreus | reverse complement strand
CGAATATGAAACAAAAAAATAAGGATATTGTCTTCTGGCGGCTGCCTTTTCCGGGCAACCGTGGGACACAGAGCTCCAGACAGGAGGGGATGTAAGAGCAGGCAGCACCGGAACAAAAACACAGACAGTAATATACATCCAAAGATCCAATCCGCATAACAACATCAACAGTTGAGTTAGGTGGACCTTAATGTGGCCCAGGACACATACGCGTACACACTGCTAAAAGAATGTGATCATATGTGCCTAAACCACCTCCGAATGTAGTCTGAGTGAACGGATTCCAATGCATCCCCAGAATACTTTGTGTACAAGTGTACTTAGAGCTTAGATAGGATCACTTAGATCGGATTTTAATACCAGGTGGAAACGGGGGTCCTAGTGTTACATCTCACATACGTAATTGTATGTATTTGACTGAAATATTCTAATAAATCGGCATGAATTGCGGTTACTATTTAAGGTGGCACAATTGTCCCAAGTGGAAAATGTGTCAGTTGTGTCAAGTTGCTGGAAGGAAAGGGTTAGGAGGTTGATGAATTACTCATTAATTACCCGCAGGCTTTCATGTTTAACGTTCATCTCTGCTGCAGATTTTGATGGCGTCTTGTACCACATCTCCAACCCCAATGGGGACAAGACCAAAGTGATGGTCAGCATCTCCCTGAAGTTCTACAAGGAGCTGCAGGAGCATGGGGCTGACGAGGTACGACACACCGATGAGGGAACAACGTAAATAAAGAAAGCGGAACACTCGGTTCTGGGTGCCTTCAAATTTAAATACCCATTTTCACATCCTTCAACACAGGTTCACATACTGCGTATAAACAAACCAGGGTGTCTGCAAGTCCTGGAAAAAACCTTTCAGAAGTGTCTGAAATGATGTTCTCGTAGAGCTGAAACGTTCTTGTCATTTAGGTCTTAAACTTGAGTTTAAAAGTCTTTTTAAAAGTGGGGTTTTCTCACACACTGTTCCTCTGGTGTATACAAAAATAAACTGGTCATGCAGAGGTCAACAATTGCTTTCATGCTATATCTTGATTTCAGTTTTTTTTCTCCAAACACAGGTGAGCTGTTTAAACCTACAGTCACTGTGCAAATATGCACTGCTGCAACAATAAAACCATTGTCACTCATGAATCCAAGACAAGAATGCTAATAAGTTTGATTTGTGTCTAGTTTTGGCGTCAATCTTGAGCTGAAAGTATGTTGTTTTGTTTTTTTTAAAAGCAGAGTGAGGTCATGATTAGAGCACACACACACACACACACACACACACACACCCCTACCTACCTACCACAAGAGCTCTGTTGCCATGTAAGGAAGAAAGCAGCTGCCGAGGCTTCTGGTAGAAACGGGAAGTGAGTTTGTGTGACTCACCCCAGGCAAGGAAGTGCTGACTGCGAGCAGCAGCAGCCACTGTGCATGAATGTCTTGGCTGCAATCGAGCGGCTTCCCCTCCTTGTTCCCTAAAACTCGAGAGCAGAGGGATAAGTGAATGGTTCGGCAGTGTCCCATTCAGTTTTTCAGCCGGTGAAAAGTCTTATTTTAGAAAGCAGTCAGGGTGGCGGGAGGTCTCATTTATTCTCACACATTATTATCTAAGCCTCTGTTTGACAAATTTTGCTTCGCTGCTCAGACCAAATTTAGGAAGAATATAGTGTACTACACGTTGTCTTTTGTTGACCTTTGGTGGTACATTGTTGGTATACCTGAGTTTGATTTGCATATTCCTGCTAAGTCGACCGCACTTTAGTCCACAACGCGACAGGTATCCATTAGACATTTCTGCTAGTTTCTCGTCTTCTCTCGAACCACCTGCTTTGTCTCGGAGGATTCCCAAAGCTATAAAATTCACCGAAGTGATAAGAACTTTGAAGATAAAAAAAAAAAAGGCTTCGAAAGTACCAGTTCAATCACAAGAAAGCAACTAATCGTCAATCTCCCTAACTCTAGGGACCCGTTCTCTATTCTATCATCCAAGTAGCAGCACTAGGGCCTACTTTAAGAGCCTTGTCTTGCAAAATAAATATACATAATCTTCAGTCATTATCCCATATTTAAAAGCTTTTACAGTCCTGTTTTCCTGTATTAATTACATTTTCTTTCCCGTGACCTAAGATTTTGCTTTTTAAGTTATAATATAGTAGGTAGTTTTGCTTTTCTTTTTTTTTACACATTCCACTTCTGTATTTGAAAGGAAGATGCAAATAAAGGTCATATTTTTAATTGCAGCTGCTCAAGAGGGTCTATGGGAATTTCCTCGTTTCATCAGAGGCTGGTAAGTTCTAACACATTTACTGATTGCTGGTTAGACTTTTAGGATCGCTGCACCACATACCCTTTGTTCTCCCGTATTTGTGAGTTTGTGGTAGCTCACTTATTCCTTTTTAATTGAAAACTGTGAAATTTAAAAGAAGTGTTTGACAATGAGCCACTACTCGATGTAGATTTTGTACAATCGGTCCATTTGTGATCGTTTTTCCTCTCAGGCTACAACGTGTCCCTCCTCTACGACCTGGACGCGCTACCAGCCAATAAAGATGAGGTTGTCCACCAGGCGGGGATGCTCAAGAGGAACTGCTTCGCCTCAGTGTTTGAAAAGTACTTCAAGTTCCAGGAAGAGGGGAAAGAGGGCGAGAAGAGGGCCGTGGTCCACTACAGAGACGATGAGTCCATGTACGTGGTGTGGGGGAGCTTTTGGTTACAGATGTCTTATAAAAACAGAAGGGAAGAGCTCGGTATAATGTCTTTATGTGGCTGGTGTCTCTAGTCTAAAAGTGTCTCATTTGAGGGCAATGAGTAACCTTTTAGAAATGCAAATTTCAGATATTTAACTGAGATGTGACCGTGTGAAATAAATACTCATTTATTGGGAGTTGTGGCTTTTAAACTAATTCACGGTCCTAGTTGGTTAATAAAATGGAAACAGGCTAATTATAAGGCCGCTACCTATGATGTTATACAGCTAAAACAAATATTTGCAGTCCTGTGAATTGACAAATTCTGTAGCTTCTGTAGGAGCTCTTCTGTATGGAAAATATGTTGCAGTCCTCACAGGATTAAGTTCTAATTTTTTAACCTTTTCGCCCATCTGACATGTTCTTTCTTCTCAGGTATCTGGAGGCCAAGAAAGACAGAGTGACCGTGGTGTTCAGCACAGTGTTCAAAGACGACGACGACGTCATCATCGGCAAAGTTTTCATGCAGGTGTGTGAGGCCACACATGTACATAATATCCGCCATTGAGGATTCAGTGAGGTCAAACTAGACTGAAGCAAGCCAGCCAACAAGCCAGAGGCAATATGGCTGCCAGTTACACTGAATTAAAACCCAGTATCAACTTGGTCGATTCAGTTATGCAAAAGGGAAATGTATATCTAGTTTCTCTTTTTAACAAAGCACAAAAAAATGGCTATTTATATTATGTGACCAAAAGGCTAGCAATGGGGGTAACCACCTTTGAATAATGCGTGAACACTCCCAAGTTTTTCCGCTCTTCCTGTTCTGCTGACGTTGCATGAATGTGGCATTACTATGTTGTATGGAATTGAGAGCAATAATGGAAGCAAGAAGGTAGCCAATATGATCTCACCGTTCATTGAAAGCCTATTTATGTATGTACTAATTTATTTCAGTTAGCTACTTAGCCTAGCTAACCTTCTAAGATCACATTAGCTCTACCAGCCTGCAGCTAACTAAATAAGCTAAGTAGCTAACAAGCTAATCTTCATAGCTGACCAGATTTCCTTCTTTGCTGTTAAGCTAACTACCTTTTTTTTTTAAACTGTGGGTAATTGGAGTAATTAAGTAATTGACTATACTGTACCTCTTATGTTGTGTTTTACTATATAACTTAAAATTAGTAACGCATACTGTACACTTACTTGTTCTGTGTAGGAGTTCAAAGAGGGTCGGCGGGCCAGCCACACAGCCCCCCAGGTGCTGTTCAGCCACAGGGAGCCCCCACTGGAGCTGAAGGACACAGACGCCGCTGTCGGGGACAACATTGGATACATCACTTTCGGTCAGTATCTGTTAAGCATTGGCTGACACTATACTACTGTAATTATTTAACATATAGACCTTTTTCACGGCAGACATGTTGACATGTCATAGTAGGAAAAGCACAGGTGTATTGAAAACCATTAATGATGGCTGCATTCCACTTAGGAGAGGCCCTGGTGTTGTGCATGCTGACTCACTGAAATAGCTCACTGGGACACTTGATGGAATTGAGCCATCGTTAAGGTTATCAGTTTCAGCTGGGCTTTTCCTAACTATGACAAGTCATAATATCTGCTGTGAAAAAGGTCCATTTACTAATTTGATACTCATGTGTGTACACTGTTTTGATGTTTTCAGTTTTGTTCCCACGTCACACCAATGCCAATGCCAGAGACAACACCATCAACCTCATCCACACCTTCAGGGACTACCTGCATTACCACATAAAGTGCTCCAAGGTCAGTTCAACGACAAATCTGAAACATGCTCCGGAAGTTCTTGGGAGTTTCCTTTTTTTAAGTATTTCAAAATGTCTATTCTGTAAGGTCAGATGAATTATGTCTTGGAGACTCTTTGGAAAAGAGTGCACAAAGATGTAGACAAAACAATACAGTTTTAGGAATCTCCTAATGAGGCTCTAAAGTAACCGGAACAATCCACTCTCTGATATTTGAATTGGGCCTTATAGATAATGAATGTAGTATTTTCTTTCTTTTTCTTGGCTCTATAATTGTGATGCAATTTCCCCCCGAAGTTTTAATGAGTTCTGGAGTTGGTAAGAAATGCTTGTTGTAAGATTATTATTTATGATTATGATTTTTTATCATTATGTTTGGACAGATCAATTGTTGTGACATTTTAAGGCTTAAGTTTGAGGCTCAACCGCAGCTGAATGAATGAATATTTAGGAGGCACCTGTCAACTCACACTACAAGCTGAAAGTCTGCTTTAATCACAGGCTACAAACAACTCCTACAGTCTACTCTTTAACAGCACGTTCCATCCGCCATAGGTGAGATCAAACAAAGGCCCTAGCTGATGACATCTTGCTCTGCTGCCCTCAGGTTTATAGGGAAGTGTGTGGGCGTTTGTGTACGCTTTACACACAAAAGGAGGCACGCTAATGGACTCTGCTGGACTGTAAAACCCCAATCAAAGCCATTTTTTTTTGGGTGGCATTCATTAGAGGAATGTGTTAGCCTTTTGTGCTATTTCACAAATGGATGGCGTTGGATGTTTTTGCTTCAGGCAGCGGCGTGGGTGACGAGATTGATGGATTACTGGACAGTTCAGGGTGGTTTTCAGCTTGAGAAACAGGAGACCATACACTGTCAAAACAACTGTTATGCTATTATCTCTGCCGGCACACTGTGTTAAGGATACTGACATCTTATTTTTCACAAAAATAAAAATCTGCATGTGTGTCTTTGTTTTGATAAATGATCTGTTTCGACACTGTCGTGCGATGAGAATCTCCTCATGCGTGACGTCCTTTCTTCTTCAGGCCTACATTCACACACGCATGAGGGCCAAGACGTCAGAATTCCTCAAGGTGCTGAACCGCGCTCGACCAGACGCCGAGAAGAAAGAGATGAAGACCATGTCGTGAGTAGCCTCTGCTCTGTCGACATCCACCTCTCGTTTTGACACCATTGCTCAGATTGATTTAATTTTATAGATCCTTAGTCACAATGTTTTAAGCCTCCCCTATGCCTGTTGCAATGTTAAGGCAGGGTTCATACGTTTTGAAAAATGCAAATTCCAGGCCTAGAAAGGTTTTGGAAACATAAAAAGACCCAGAAAGTTTTGGAAAAAAAAATCATGGATTCTTTTTTTTTTTTTTTTTTAACACAGCATAATAATGTGATTTAATAAATGTATTTTAACGTCGTCCTAACCTCAACGTTCTATTCGGGGCGCGATATTACGAATCCCACTATGAACAACATAAATTGTCATTCATTTTATTGTTAAACCTCTAAGGGGAAAACTTTAACACAGATTTTTATTCTTATTGTATAATGTCGACTGACATTTTCAGGAAAACATAGTCATGGAAATTTGCCCAAAAGTCATGGAAAAGTATTGGTTAAAATGCGAGAGAGCTGCAGTCATGTTTCAGAATAATTTTTCCTGAATGATTCTTACAGTTGAAAGCAAAACACAACCAGATTCAGCTCTGAGATACACTATCTCTGCATTTTCTTCTTCCTCCGTATCTGTGTGTTTTTGCGGTGTGGCTGTGTTTGCCCCCACTGTTTTTGAAGTGAGTCCAAGTTGTTATCTTTTTTTTTTAAACCGCTCTCTGTTGTGTGTACAGACACCGGTTTTTTTAGCCTTGTAGCTCTGAAATAATTGGTAAATGTATACTGTCGAAGCACAGAGAGTCTGTGGTTAACGTGTAACCATAGCTGCCTTCTTTGTAAGTCTCAAAGAGGGAGGAAAAAAAAAGAAGTTAGCTGTGCATTTCTCACGAATATAGAAATGTGTCGGCCACATATTAGTTTAATTTGTTTGCATATTAAATCATACCATAAATATGCAGCAATTATCAGAATCACTATCAGGTGTAATTGCAAAGTCCACAGATGAAAGGAATTTTATAGAAGCTCGCATTGTGCTGGCAGAGTGCCAACACAACCAGACGATCAATGATTTTGTCATTATTTTGGAACAATATGTTGCAACATCCAGTCTCTTAGCTGTTTCAACGAAAACAACAGGACAGATGCATTGTTAAGGTTTCAAGCTTTTAGTTTTATTTTAAAGGAATAGTTTATTAAAATATGCTTATTTGACAAAAAGGAAATCAGCTTATTCCCTAAAGTGTATAATTATTCCTTTTAAAAATATATATATAGTTTAGTAGTTTAAAAAGCAAGTGGGATGTCGTTTCTCCGAAAGGATTTTAAGTGCGTGGGTACTAGTGAAGAGGATAAGATGCTTAGATGTTCTTTGTGTGGCGTCTAATGTTTCTATTGTTTTGATTTTTCAGTGGAAAGACCTTCTCCCGCTGAGGCTGACACCCCCCCCCCCCCCCCCCCCGCCACACCACCAGAGAAATTCAAACCCCCGTGGACATGCCCAAAAGCGCTACACTGAGACTCAACGCCACATCGGACAGGACTCCAGGACGCCTCTAAATGCCACCGCCCAGCCCCAAATACCAGTCCAGTCTTTTTCCTTTCTTTTTATTTTTAATGAATAATAATTATGGCTCTACTTCGGGAAAGCCCAGGCTCAAGAAAAATGGGGGAAAAAATGGCATTCCTTGCTTTGCATAGTTAAAGAGAATTATTAGTCCTATATAAATATATATATGAGAAAAAAATTGAAATTTTTGATACGATATCTTTTACTCCATTTGGTACTCTTGCTTGCCCCTCAACCCTCACCATGCAATATCCATGTATTGGATGATATCAGTTCCCCCCCCCCCCTTCATCCCTCTCTGTGCTTTCAATGTCGTCTGTACCATTGTCATTTAAAAAAAAAATAAAATGAATCACTCTTACAAAAACAAATCTCTGGTAGTAATGTGTGCTGGTTTTGTGACTCGTACAATTGCTTATGTGTCCAACAATTTTGTCCACACAGAATATTTTAGTCCAAATTGATTCACTTCGTCATGCTTATTCCCTTTGACAATATTACAAGTTTAAGGAAAAAAAGGACAATTTCTTGTAGATAACCGGGCGTATGGTTCAGGCATTTTGGACCGGGATACATGATAACCTACAGTAATGTCTGATTGCAGGGAGCCAGGTTCCATTCAGCCCAAGATTATTTGTTCTGGGAGATGGGTCAATCCTAAGCGGGATGGATAAGAATGTAAGAAGCTGGGTCTAGACTAGTTTAATGATAGCCAGCGGATGGAAGAATGAAGGGGTGCCGTCAATCCAGGAGTGGGCTTGTGAGATGGCTAGGGTGGCGGCATTTGGGAAAAAAAAAAAGAAAGTCAAACCGTTTGCAAGATTAAATGTCTACTTTAAAAATTGGGGACAGTACTTACGCTTTCTGGAGAGGCATACACTGCTTATTTTTTTTATCACATATACAGTACATAATATGGCTACTTGGATTACAGTTTGTCTATTTTGGTATTTTATCATCTTGAATATTATGGTTATCTCATCTGGTCTTAATTTTTGTCTAAGGGGGTGTATCTAATTTAACCGATTTGTATGGTTTATTTTTTATTCTCTTTAAAAAAAATTAAACAAAAAAAAAGATTTATAAACAGCTATATATTGGACTCAATTTGATTTTGAAGTGTGTCTAAGGCTACATTGGTTTAAAGGCTTGTAAAATATATTTTATTACATTATATTTGTAAGCTTTCTAGTGTAGTTCTACATTTTACTATAGTGTTTGGTCTTTTCATGTCTTTACGTATCCTGTGTATTGGTTGAGAAATTCCACAATCCTTGAACTCATGATATTCTTTTAAAACCAATGAAATAAAATAAACAATTCAACACGAAAAACAAAATCACAGGTGCTTCTGACATTCTGACAGTGACATTTTGGCGGTTTTTTCTTCAGTAGATAATTGTTCCTTTCTACATTTCTTCACATGTAAGTCATAATATGTTCAGTAGGAGTACAATTAATATGGTTAATCTACAAATACAGTACACATGCCACGTTTGCATGAATACTACTAACTACGCTTAGACAGAAGCTGTTGACAGCTTTAGCTCTCCATCATATTTGTCTAAATCATAATTTATGCAAACGTTTACCCGGTTGAGAATTGCTGTAATTTGTGATTATTAGAGTAAATTGTATGAAGGTAAAAGAGTATTTTTTTAAAAAGATTGACACAAAATGTTTATATCAAAAGAGTGAGTAAAAGAAACACTGCTGGGCGACATTATTTCCAAATCAAACATTTATTTGCTGAGAGCCTCTTAGTAATTCTACAGGATTGGCAGGAACAGTTTCACATGATACTTGGCTTAAAGACAATTTAAGAACAGGCTTCGGCCACTTCACCCTCTTTCATAGGCTTTTCATCTTTATTGGAAGAGGAGGAGGAAGGAGAAGACGAGGAAGAGGATGAACCCTTCTTATTTTTGCTCTTGGGTCTCATCTTTCTTTATCTTTCCGCTTGGCGCGACTGGAGCTGCTGCGTTGTTGACAGCAACCTTCTCATCCTTCATGACGTCTCCTTCCACCACTTTAGGGGGGTTATATATATATGCTTCAGGGGCTTTTTTTTTTGGGGGGGGGGAGTGGATTTGTTAGATGGGGAGCTTTCTTGCTTCACAAGAGCTTCTTCTTTCACTTCTTACTGCTGCTTGGGCACCTTGTCCTCAGGCTTTTGCTGGTCTGGAATGAATCACATTTGACATTTAAAATGTTTAGTATTCTTTGACCCTTTCACCTGTGTGCAATTCTACTCAAGTGACCAAGAACAGAACAAAGAAAGGAGATTTTATTTTTTTGTGATTGATCATTACATTTATGACACCCGTGCAGTGTGCGTGCAGTTACAGGGGTGCAACGTGATGGCAACGGTTGAGTGCAGTTTAGTGACACGATCGGCTTTAATAAAGGAATCGTTTGACAGTTTGGGACAGTGTTGCTTATTTGCTTTCTGGCGCAGGGTCAGATGAGAAGATATCAGAGAGTGGTATCGACCTTCTCATCTCACTTTTGGGCAAATGAGCACATTTCCAAAAGTCCTTCGAGAAGAGATGTGAGGAATAGATTTCACGTTTAACTCTGATTTTGCTGGAGGCTTTGTCATTTTATTTTTGAACTCACCGCTGTCCAGCGCTTCTTCTTTAGAAAACTCCAAGCTGTCAGGAAGAGGAGAACAAGTATGCCAAGAAGTAAGAAACAGGTACACCTTGCTTTGTGTGTGTGCGTTTATGCTATTTCCTTCCTTCTCATCCAACTCTCAGCTAGAAAAGCCAATAAGTTTCTATTTCCCAAAATGTAAAACTATTTCTGTGAAAGCTCCATGAGGGCTTTATGGACCAGAGAAGAGTGGTCTATCCATACTAAATGACAGAAATGCTAGCGAAAGATTTGAGAAATGACATTTTAACTTTATTACCCTTGTTTTTTTCTATCCCAAGTATCAATTTGCCCTGGGCAGAGCTGTGTCTTTACCCAACGACAGAGCCAATAGGATGCATCTCAAGCTCTCTGACATCACACAACCATCATGAAGTACTTCTGAGCCGCCGCCGCCGCCCTCCTCACCTTTCGACATCGGTCATGTCTTGCATCAGTTGCTGGTAGTTATTTATTTCCGCCTCCAGCTTCATCTTCACGCACAGCAGATCCTTGTTGTTTTCCATGTGGCGCTCCACCTGCGCCCTCACTTCCTTCAGCTCCGCCTGCAGGTTCAGGATCAGCTGGTTGAGGGGGGACAGACGCTGAGCGTACTCCACTTTGGTGCTCCTCAGGGCCTCCTCCAGATTGTGGATCTGAAAGGAGTACTTCGTACATTTGACCTCACGACTTTTTACATGTTCATAGTTTGTTATGTTATGCAAGAGCAGTTTGTCTGGCTTAAAGTAGCAGATTGACATTGTAATGACAGGGCAGTCAGGAATGCTTGTGAGAAAGACAAGTACACTGCATGCGGGGTTGTTTTTTTAAATTATTATTCCTCCTGACCAGTGGTGAAATGTAACTAGGTACATTTACTCAAGTACTGTACTTAAGTACAAATTTGATGTACTTGTACTTTGAGTCTTTTCTTTTCATGCCACTTTCTACTTCTACTCCGTTACATTTTAGAGAGAAATATTGTCCTTTTTACTCTACTGCATTCATCTGACAGCTTTAGTTTCAAGTCAACTTTAGTTAAAAAAAAATACGTTTTATGATAAATTAAACTACCCGACAATATGACGGCCTACAAGTCCAGCTGAAACGATTAGACCACTAAACACACAACTATTTCTAAAATGTGAGGATTTTTCTGCATTGAGTACTTTTGGTTTTAACACTTCAAGTACATTTCCCTGATGATACATACATTTTTTTTTTACTTAACATTTTCAATGCAGGACTTTTACTTGTAACAGAGTATTTTTTTTTACAGTGTGGTATTAGTACCACCACTGTTCCTTACATGGTTTTAATATTTTGCTGTGTACTTGTATTTTATGGCAGTGAAACATAGGTTTGTGTGTGGTTACCTTGCTGTGCAAACTCTGGCTCTTAATATCCAGAGATTGTCGCTGTTTGAGCATATCCTTGAGCTGGGACTTTCCAGTGTGCAAGTCTTCGTTGTTTTGGGCCTCCACCACCTCGATGTTTTTAAACTGGAGAAGGGGGGGGGGGGGAGATGGAGATGGAGATGGTATGATGGACTGGAGAGAACAATGTTCCTGACTTTAGGAGCCAGCAGGTTAACGCACCTTGCTCTGGTACCACTCCTCGGTGTCCTTCAGGTTCCTCCTGGCGAGGTTGTCGTACTGGGAGCGGATCTTGTCGACAATCTCAGCCAGGTTAGAGTTCTGAGACTCAATCTCCACGGTCACCTCCGAGTCCTTGATCTTCTCACGCAGGACATCCACCTCCTAAAAGTTAGTTAAACAGTTACAAGCTGGCCTCCGAGTTCGCACACAATTGCAATTTTGTTAGTTGATCTTAAAGTGTGCTTTTCTTTTTTTTTTTGGGCCTCACGTCTTTGTGTTCCTGCTCAAGGCGAACGAGCTCCTCCTTCACCAGGTCGATCTCTTTCTGCGTCTGCATGCGGTTCAGCTTGGAATCCTCAGCGGTCTTCTTCAGATCCTCCAGGTCTTTTTCTAATTCCCTCTGTGCCGTTCTCTCATCGTCCAACCTGCGCACGGGGTGTGTGTGTGTGGGTGGGGGGGGAGACACCACTGACTCTTAGTGTTTCATTTTGGTCTAAACTGTGATCTGAATGATTAACTTTTGATTTCCTGAGCCCCCTCCACCTTTTCTTTTCTTTCCCAAAAACCATCTTGTTTAAAAAAAATAAATAAAGATTGCACGGAACTTACTTGTTCTTAAAGTCATCATTAGCCAGTTTGGTGTTGTCAATCTGGAGCAGCAGCTTGGCGTTGTCCTTGGTGATGTCTTTGATCTTTTGGAGATGAATGCATCATTTCGTCATATGGAAACAAAAATATATATCAAAAACTTAGTTATTTCATTTAATATTTTTCTTCTCAGAAATAAAAGTAAGAAAGAAATGTGCTCACTAACCTTCTGCTTGAGGTTATCCAGGGGTTTTTCCACCTCATCCCAGTCGCGCCCCTCGGGTGTTTTCCTCTTGGTCAAAATGTCATCGATCTGACTCTCCAGGTCGCCGTTTTCCTTCTCCAGCTGTCTCACCCGGCACACGTAGCCGGACAGCCGGCCGTTCAGACCCCGAAGTGTCTGCTTGTCGTCCGCGGGGGCGGCAGGCGCGGCCGGAGCGGCAGCCGCAGGTGTCGCTGGAGCGGCGGGAGCGGAGTCTCTGTCCGTCTCGTTGCGTAGCACGTTACGCAGCCCCTCCAGGCTGGCCACGGACACCCGAGAACCCTTTCCCCCTGCTCCACCAAACATGCTGGCAGCGGTGTTCGAAGGCATGATTGACTGAGAGACAGTTGACAGCGACAGAGAGCGTTTTAGGCTAGAGAGTCACTTGATAGATTTAATGGATACAGGTAGGTTTTATACCTGGTTTTTTTTTAAGCATGAATCCGCCCCCAACGGTGCCATTAGCTTCTGGTGCCCAGCAACACTCCTGGACAAACTGGTTCAGACTCAACATTCAAGTATTTCATGTTGATCTTTTTGTATTTTTCACTGTAGTTTTGAAATTGTCCTCTCTTGATTAGACGCATGTTTTGGGGGCGGTGATGGGTGGTCCTTGTCCACCTTAAAAGCAGGTGATCTGCAGGGATGTAGGTTACCTTCGCCGCTCATCTGTTCAGTTCCTGGGTTTCCCCTCGCTATTACAAACTGCAACATGTCTACACCGGGAGACTACAGCAGCCAGTCCTACTCCCCGGGCAGCACCGGACCGCTCAAAAGCCACCCGAGCCAAAACGGGATCGACCTGTCGGGCAAATCCAGGGAGAAGGACGACATGGTTGGACTCAATGACAAGTTCGTCAGGTTGATTGACAAGGTGTGTAAATTTTTACTATTTATTTTTTTAATTGTATTTTTTTTTTGTGCGTTTTATTATCTTATTTTCTGTCTCTGTGTTTATTATTTCTATTTTTATTTATTTATTTATTTGTTTTTCTCTTCCCTGTTGTGTGATGTGTTTCCCCTGTCCCCCCCTATTCCCCCTTGGTGTTTCTATTGAATAAAGTCATTTAAAAAAATGTATTTATTTCTAAATTAATAAACAGCGTGCTCGAAACGTTTAAAAAAAAAAAAAAAAACACATTAAGAAAAAACTAAATCATAAGAACAGTGTTTAATGTATTTTATCCCCCCGTTTTTGGTGTTGTGTAGCCTATTAGCGGAATATTATTCTAAATATATATATATATATATATATATATATATATATATATATATATATTCCAAATAATTTATTCAATTCAATAGGCCTATGTCATTTTCATTGTTTTTAATGTATCTGTAATTTATTTAGTTTGATGTATCGGCTATTCATTTACTTTTTTTGCAAAGTTTAGTAGGCTACAGTAACAATTCAAAGTAAAAAACAAGCCCATAATTTCGTGAAGGATATCGTATTTGTAAAAATATTTTTCTAATCCTGGAGCATTGCTTATAGCATCTTTCTGCCGTAAATAATTCTTTGACCTGAGGCCATAAAAAAATGGTCTCCTTTTGCAAACTTCACTTCATGTTAACAATGTTGTAGGGACAAAGGACGCCACCTTGTGGATAATTCTGGTCTATAAGAGTCATCAGTCCGTCAACATGACCTGGAATAGGCAATGTATGGATTTAATGTACAGTGTTGTCTTTTGAGTAAATTAGATGAAACTAATACACAGCGTTTTTAAGTGGAAAATAAAGGGTGGCGCAACAACCCTACTTTGCACAGATGCAAAACCAGAAAACACAATTTGACATAATGCGCTATTTACCATTTCCCACACAATTTAACACAGGTGATAATCGGACTGCGCACATAGCCTACCTGTTCTGCTCAATGTGCTAATTTGGTTAGCTAGTGTCTGCTCCTGCCTCCTGCTGCTTTCATGTCGGATAGTCCTCTCAGAAAAATGCTAGGCATCCTGAAAGTCTGTTCTTGACCAGGTAGGCTATACCATCCCTCCGAATTCAAACACACACGGAAAGTTAAAAACAAAGAACAGAAAAGAAAAAGGGTCTTCTCTGACAAGCTAACAGTAGCAGTTCGTCATTTTTTTTCCTCTCCCGAAGAGCCACTCCACGTTAAATCTGATTATTTTAACATAGGTTTGGTTTATAAAAAAATACCCCGCAGCTGGTGGGCATTTAGGTGTTTCATCTCAAGTTTTTCTGCAAAAGACAGACTTTCAAATGTGTGCTGTAGAAGATAATCCACATCGTTCATGGTGACCTCAGTTACTATTCTTCTTTCAAAGAAATGCTAACGGATGCCAACTATGCAAATGACAACAGTATTTGGCGAACAGCCAATCAAATTGCAGCAGGGCAATTAGCTTTGGGCATGCACATTGTTATTCTCCCACACTCAGGGTACTTCAGGGGGCATCTGGAGCCAAGTACAATTAAAACAGTAAGATATTTAGGGCCCGAGCACGAAAGTGCAAGGCCCCAACAGTGCCTTGCACTGAAAGTGCGAGGAACCTATTGTTTTTGTAAGGATTATTATTTTTCCAAGTCCTTCGTCGCAATTTTGAGGGGGTTAGAATGCACGAAAACTCAAAAACAATTGCACACGTCACACCTGGTGAAAATTGCAAAGTTCTGTAGTGATTGGGCTTGTGCGTCGCCATAGCGCCCCATAACAAGCGGAAAAAATAAGAAGTTAATATACCAAATTTAGTCCATGTAGCATTTTTTTGAAAATTTTCCATCTGACAGGAAGTCGGTCATCTTGGTTTTCGTGCCCATGACCACATTTTTGACGGCCTCAATATATACGAAAACTCACAAAAATTGGCGCCCACATAAACACCTGGGAGCTTTGCGAGACTGTACAGCAATTTGGCCAATAGCCTACCTGTAAGCGGGCTCCATAGCGCCCCCTAATGTGTGGAAGGTCTTAACTTGGACATAGTTGCTCCGATATTCACCAGCTTTAGGCTACTACACGTATTGCTCTAATCATTGCGGACATATTTCCAATTTACCTTCATTAGCTCCGCCCAACCGGAAGGCCATTTTTTTTAATTTTTTAAAATAATAAGCAAAAAATCGATATATGGGAAACCTACTTTGTCTAACTCCTCCTGGGGCGTGAGTCCGATCAGCACGAAAACTTGCGTATAGACTCTGTGTACCCTCATGACAAAAAGTTATCAGAATAATTTTTATATCTAAAACAATACGCAAGTTATAGAGGACCAACTTCCTGTAGGTGGCTGCCGAAACAGGAACTGTTGTATCTTGGCAACGGTTATTCCGATTGGCACAAAACTTAACACAGTTATTTTTTTGCTGCGTATTTACATCTCTGAAAACACTTCAGGGTGAGGAGGATACCTGCAGCACACTAATTTCATGATGAGAGGCAACCGAAAGATCAACAGTCTATTCTAATGGGGGAAACAAGGTGCTGCAGTGTTTCTTTACGCAGGTTGTCCAACTGCCAACAATTATGTTAAAAGCAGTTTGTGCCATTCTCCCAGTGTCAGTAAAATGAACCTCCAGGTCATCCTGGCAGCAGCACATGGGAGCAGCTTAGGACCAATGATTTCCATGAGAGGACTTTGCAATAGACCTTTTTCACAGACACAGACAGGCCAAGTCTGAACAACCATCGTTGGCATTCTCACATGAGGCCAAATATTGACCTCGGATGAGAGACGTGACAACTTCAAGAACCTTAGCCAAGTCCAGTTGCCCAGTTGAATTTAACCTTCCTTTGATACTTACAGTAAAAAAGCAGTAATCTTTTTAACTGATTTGTATTTTTGAGGTTCACATTTTGAAAACACACTTGCTGCCCTGTTTCTATCCAATATTAGTAGTTTCACTTAGGGAAAGTGAGGTCAGGAAACTGCTGAACAAATATAATTTCTTAATTCTTCCCAGGATGATTCAAAGCCTCTGCACAAGTTCAAAATCTTCTCAGGGAGAGGCGGACACCTGTATCTTTATATACTTTTAGGATTAGGGTTGGCAGTGAAATCAAATAATCCCCGAGCAACGAGGCAGGAGAGATGTAATGGGCCCAATCCCAATGTACACACATACACAAGGGCTTACTCCAGGACATTGCTAACAACCCGCAGGAGCCAATTTATAGCATGCTGAACAGTCAGGTGCATGACTATTTACTCCACACGCCTCTTCCCAGGAGTCTTCTTCTTCTTCTCCGCCCACCATGGCAGTTCCCAGTTCAATTACCCTCACCAGCTCCCCCCCGTGGCCTGATATGTCACCACCTCATCCTCTACACAAACGCTCTGGCCTATTCTCACACCACTATTCATCGCCAAACTGCATCCCTTCACTGTGGGGAAACCGTATTTCTTCATCACGTCATCACAATACAGGTACACAGGTGTCCTAAGAAATGATATTCGTTCAGCAGTTTCCTGACCTCACTTTCCCTGAGTGAAACTACTAATATTGGATAGAAACAGGGCAGCAAATGTGCTTTCAAAATGTGAACCTCAAAAATACAAATCAGTTAAAAAGATTACTGCTTTTTTTACGATTACGAAATTTCTTACGCTTGACAAGGGTCCAGGCCTGAGGTCATCTACAGGCCAATATTGACTTTTGGTCATAGCGCCCCCAACAGGATATCAGCCTTAAATGACAAACATCATCCGATTTACATGAAACTTATAATGTGTGGTCTACATGTGATACTGAGGCGGCACCTATACTTTAACCACGCCCATGTACTCAGACCACGCCCCAATTCATAACTTGTGAACCGACTCTTGTGTGAGGTATCACTGAACTCAGCAGAGAGTTCCCTTTCCATTGGTGACGATTTGCAGTGTCTGAGTGCCGCGCAAATGCATGGCCACAAGGAGCGGCATCTGCCAGTAACCCCGACGTGCAAGGAGGTGCAAGGGCCCGTCCAACGCTGCTTGCAGCTTTAATTTAAGATTAGATTTTAAAACTAATATATCCTGCCACCTACCTTAAACTGTATGGAAAAATTATAAATAACATGTTTTTTTTTTTTATGTCATACATTAATCCAGAATTATATTAATTTATAAATTATTCAGTACCACTAAAACCACATTTTATTCTGTTGCCAGCAGGTGGGGCTACACATACATATTTGGAGTGATCAAAACTTGGCATATAGCTACAGTATATATTTAGACATGGCATTCCTCACATTTATTCTACACCATCACATGACATCATGGGACTATATTTTTCATTATTTTATTTTAGCATGCCTAATTTTTTTTTTTTTTTTTTGCAGTTACTTTACTGCAAAATGTAGCATATGTTTTGTTGCTGCTGTTTTTTGTTTTTTTTCCCCTCTTGGATTTCTGTTCACCTCGTTGTCTGTCTCTGACTTAGATGAAACACCTGGAGGATGAGAACAAAAAGCTCGAAACGAAGCTGAAGATCCTCAAGGAGCAGGAGGCCTACGAGGGGAAAATCGACGACATCGCCAAGCAGCTGGAGAACGACATGGAGCGGCAGATCGAGACCTTGCTCCACGACCAAGAAAAACTGTATGCTGCACTGCTCAAGAACCAGGAGGAGGTGGAGGACACCAAGAAGAAGTCAGTGGGTCCATGTTTAGAGACATAAACCTCCATCAACTATAAATATGTCCAGTGGTCCTACCTGCACTGTAGTCTTGTATAAAGTACTTGAAAGCAATACTTGAGTACAAGTATCTTACCAGAAAATGACTTTGGTAGAAGTTAAAGTCACCTTTTAGAATATTACTTGAGGAAAAGTCTTAAAGTATCTGATATTTATCGTAGCCCACCTAAGTATCAAAAGTAATTTTCTGATGTTAAATGTACTTAATTATTAGAAGTAAAAGTAAATACAAACTCCTCAAGTTCCTCATAGTAAAGCATAACATTCAGGGTTTCCACATCCAACAGAATTTTAATTTAAAAAATCTTTTCCTCCAACGTGCGAAAACATTTCTTGCAAGTAACGAGTAACGCAGATGCTTAGGGGAAATGTAGTGGAGTAAAAGTAATAGTTTCCAGAAATATAAATAACGAAGTAAAGTACAGATACGTGAAAATTCTACTTAAAGGTCCAATTTGTAGGAATTTCTCCCATCTGGCGTTGAGATCATATATCGCAATAAACTCTCTCGCGCCACGCAGTTCAAAGTACGTATTACAGCTACGGTAGCCTTCACGCTTCAAAAAGCCGGTCTCTTGCTCTTTTCAATATCCTTTTTCTTTTTCTGGGCGAAGAAGAAGACTCCTGTTCCTGAAATATGGATTTTGAACACGTGTGGTCCTCCATGTTTTCTTCTTCAAACTTGCCGGGGGCCGGGAAGCTACGATACCCATTAGCAGCATTAGCAGCACCTGTGAGTTTATCATGTGACAGCGAAAACATGAAAGGCGGAGCAGTATGTCCTGTATGTCCCTTACCGGCTAACGTATTTTAAGATGGAGCATGAATATGGAGCGTCTCTCCAGTTCATGTTGGGTGGTATTATGTTACATGAAGGGAAGCCATTTCTAATTTCCCTGTTTTCCACAGCTGCAAACACAGTATTAGATTTATTGATCCCAAATTGGGACATTTCATATACAGTACATATGAATGTAAACCCAGAGGACTCAAAACTATGTCATTATTGGCACAAATTTCATTTCTCACTCTTTATTTTCTGTATTTTTCAGGTATGAGGAGGCATTTCTGAAAAAATCGGACCTGGAGAATGAGTTTATTGTCAAGAAACAGGTACTTTCAGCTTCTTGTGCTGCTGATATATTCAACCATTTAGAAAACATAGTAAACACTCTAATTCACTAATTCCCCACATTTGAAATACATTAGGGCAATAGTATTTTAGTATTATATCGCATACTATTTAACTGTGGATTTAACCTGTGGCAATATGATATTTTGGGAGCAATTTCTGCACTGTATGTCACGTGAGTGTCCTTATACCTATGCATGTGTTTAATGCGTATGTTTGTAACAGGATGTAGATGAAGGTCACTTGGAGGCAGTAGATCTGGTTCTGGAGCTAGAGGACCTGATTGGAAAACTGGACTTCCTCAGGGTTGGATATGATGAGGTATTGATGGGGTTGCTTTTATTTGCATTGTTCTTTACCTCTGCTCTGTGAAAGCTACAACCTGTTTGGCCTGAAGGAGACATATGACAATTGCACATAAAAGAAGTGAATTTGAAAAAATAAGTTATTTTTTTCACACTAGCTCTGTTGTGCCCACGTCTGCCCCCCTGCAGGAGATCAAGGAGCTGGAGTCGCATGTCCAGAATGTGACAGTGGTCTTACGCGACAACAGCAAACGGTCTCTGGACATGGACGAGATCATCGAGGGTGTCAAGAATCAATATGCCAACATGGCCGCCCGCAGCAGGGACGAAGCCAAGCAGTGGAACCAGAAAAAGGTGGGGGGGAGGAAGATTATACCCAAAGAAGAAAACATAGTACTTAGCAGTACATTGTACTAGTACTTAGTAGTACCAGCATAGTATTTTACCATCCTTACATGTTACAGCTTTTCTTAAAGGGAGCGTGCCTATGTTCCCACAGCCCTATGTTCCCACAGCCCAATGGTCCCACAGCCCTATGTTCCCACATTTCTAAGAATGTAAGAATATTTTTTCACAGAAAATTAGGCCCTATGTTCCTGCAGTTTCCACATTTCTAAGATTGTTTTCCAAAATTAGGCCCTATGTTCCCACATTTGCGTTTTTTTTTAATACATTTGTATCAGATTTTATCCCCCTAACCCTAAAAAATGTTTGTGGGAGGATAGGGCTTAAATTGAAGGGAAATGTACGAATACAAGACGTAATTTTGAAAATGTCCTAGAAATGTGGGAACATAGGGACTACTTTTAAGAAAAGTCTTTGAAATGTGGGAACATAGGGCCTACTTTTAAGAAAACTCTTAGAAATGTGGGAACATAGGGCTGTGGGAACATAGGGCCTAATTTTCAGTGAAAAACAAAATCTTAGAAATATGGGAACATAGGGCTGTGGGACCATTGGGCTGTGGGAACATAGGGCCGACCCCTTCTTGAACCAGCTCTGTAGTTACCAAGAGACATGGTGAAATGTGCCATCTTTTCCCCTCAGATGGATTCCATGGTCTTAAATGCAGGACAGCGTGAGCAGGAAGTGCGTGACTTAAGGAGGGAGATCTCAGACCTGGCGCGCCACATCCAGAGGCTCAACGGGGACCTGGAAACTCTCACAAGGAAGGTTGTGCGCACAGATAAACACTCCCAGAGTTCAGGTGTATAAGTACACACCTTGTCCATCCAACCAGCCTCTGATTTCCTCTTTTACTGTGTGTTTTTTTTTTTTTTTTTAATGTTAGGAAGAGTCCCTGATGAAGGACATCAGTGACATAAGGACAGAAGGCGAAGACAACCTGCTGAAGGCTCGGGACGACATTTCCCAGCTGGAGGAGGCCTTGAGGCGGGCCAAGCAGGACTTGGCTGGACAGATCCGCGAACACCAAGAGCTGATGAACCTCAAGTTGGCCCTGGACATCGAGATCGCCACCTACCGCAAGCTGCTGGAGGGCGAGGAGCAGAGGTATAGGAGATGATGTTGCTGTCTGTTGTAGAATATATCATAATGCATTAAGGCTTGCACTAACAACTGTGTCCGTCTCTCTGTCTCTGATCCATCTCTGCGAAGAATGAACTACCATATGCGCCACGCAGGTGAGAACCACTTTGTTACATTTTCTGATTTGGTCGCTCTGTGACTTTTTTTTCTATGGATACTGGAGACATATAAACATGTCAAAGTATTCCCAGAGCAGCTGTAGCTTGATAGCAGAATTTTTTTTTTAATGAGCTGAAAACAGTGGTTCCAATTTCTTTTTTTTTTTGGCTCATGAGCCCTCATTATTCAAATGTCTAGAGTTGAAATTATCCATGAATTTACAAGAAAAAAAAGCAAAGTTCGGAAGAAAGTCTGTTTTTCTGTCCTGCTAATTATTTGGTGACCCCCTTGGACTTGTCTTGGGACCCCTTGTGGGGATCCGGACCCCCAGGTTGGAAACCCACTGATAAAACATTGATACATGTCTTTCAATTTGTACACCAATGAAGCCCTCAATATACCTGGATGCAGTGCCGCAAATGTGCACCAAGTAGCAGCTCGCCCTCTTTTGAAGTAAAGCAACTGGCTCAAATCTTCCGTCAGGATGTTGCTCAAATGTACATTTAGGAAATCACTAGAGGTACACGAGGAAGGTTGAGAGGAACACAAAACTAAATTTAATATAATTATAACAAATGGGCCTAAGATATATACAAATTGGACATGGTAATAAAATAAAATAAAAACCTGCATCTGTTTCATACATATCATCCTTTACATGATTGATTCATGTTTTGTGTCCCACTAAAATAAAACCTCTCTTTCGCTCAGATTTCTAAAAACAAATCAACCAATCCAAGTCCTTACTTGCACGCAGACGTTCACTTGCCAGAGAAGCACCACCCCCCAGAGAAGCACCACCCCCCAGAGAAGCACCACTCCCCAGAGAAGCACCACTCCCCAGAGAAGCCACAAGCCCGGGCACCCACCATTGTCCCGGCAGATACAGCTGTCCCGCCGATGTACCCCGCCTTGAAGAAACGCCTGCTGATCCGGGTGGAGGTGGAGGCGGGCAAAGTCGTGTCCGAAAGCTCCCTTTATACTGAAGATTGACTGTCCATCACACGTCTGTCTGCAGCATTAAAGTATGTCCGCAAAATGTAATTAAAATGATTTAAATTAAGTTAAATTTCGAGGATCATCACAAAAGTGTCTTTAAATCCAATAATCATGTTTCGTTTGTGTGCTTTCTGCAGTCTAACAATAGCTTCTTGGCAGGTTGAACATCTTTTCCTAGAACTCGTGCTTGAAGTTGGAGACATTTTGTTAAAAAGGTTTTCTTATCTTTCTTTGCCTTGGCAAACATTTGTGTTCCTGGTACCATTAGTGTATTTTTTTTTCAGCTTTCTTGCAGTTGTTTCTGTCATACCTTTTTGAGCTTAATACGATTGTGTCTCTGTAGAAAAAGAAAACCACCCATCTAACAGTGTAAAGGTTTCTTAATGAAGTGAAAAATAAAATGAGGAACTTGTGGCATTGAGCAAGAGGTTCAAAGGAGTGTTTCTGTTCTGTTGCTCAACATCTTGTTACTATCAGGAAGGATACTCACAAAGATAATGCTTCCTACACGAGATCACATTAACGGAAGGCAAACATGGATCTGGGGTAGAACTGTATGCTTGAAATGGCTTTTCATACTGCGTTGGAATTGTTCTCTTTCTCTCACATGTATCTGCACCTTTATAACTCAAACAGGCTATGTCAAATGTAATCGCGAAGAAATCAGAAGACATTGCAGTTTACTGTTAGGATGACAAGTGTTTGCAAGCCAATGCAATAAATAAACAAAGCATCATGAACAATATGTCTGCTCTCTTTTTCTTTCACATAAACGCACAGGAGCATAGTCACTTAAAGAACGACATTTTGGGAAATACAGATGATAGTTAGATTTTTTTAATTCCACTCTCTAGTAAACACATAGCTGGAGCCAGTAGACGTTTACTTAGTTTAGCATAAAGCATGGAAAGAGGGGGGGAACAGCTTGCCTGACTCTATTCAGAGACACTCTATAACAGGGATCTTCAACGGGGGGTCCGGGGCCCCTAAGGGGTCCTCAGAGTCACTGCAGGGGGGCCTCCAAAATTATTGTTAATTTTTGAAAGTTTTTTTCCAAAAATTAAAATGTCTTAACATGAATCCAACATATTATTAGCAAATATAAATGTCTGCTTACTGGCCTATAGGTAAGGTAGTCACTAAGGTAGCCATCCACAGATACAGTTAATAAGGATTCACTGTGCCACATGTATGTGTAACATTAAAACATGATTTATAAAATCATGCCAACAATTATTTTAATAGCTTAGTATTCTATGCAAAAAAAAAAGGTGTGTATAAAGGCTTTAGGCCGCCCTACACGCTTTTGTAGGCCCAGTTTAATATGCAAATGTATTTGTATACAATGTACGTAGTGGGGGGGGGGGGTCCCTGCTCCGTCTCTCTTTCAGTTAAGGGGTCCTTGGTTTAAAAAATGTTGAAGACCCCTGCTCCATAAAACGTACTAATTAATACGGTATATCTTATAAAAAATGGCAAATTAAAATTTTCACACACACAGATTTTGGTACATTTGGACCAAGCTAGCTGTTTCCCTCCGTGTTCAGGCTAAGCTAAGGTATAGTAGAGACATGAGAATGATATCAAGCTTCTCATTTCACCCTCAGAAAGAAAGCAAATATAAATGTAAAGAATCCAAACACAGTTTGGGCACAGTGTGTTTCTTTGTCAGAGGCTTTCCACATGATAAAGGTAGCAGTCAGTCATTAGGAGCTGGAGTCCGACAGTCACGTCCTGTCTTCATTTTTTCCTTCCACCTCCTCCTCCTCTCCCGATTCTCCTCAGTCTTATGGACACACACGTATAAAATGTTCCGATGTGGAACACACGCTGGAACATGACTTAGCAAAGCAACACAAGGACATATAGGCTACAGACAGACAGTGTACCCTGACTCCATGATGATATCTCATCTCTCCTAATGTCCCATAACGGTTCAGACCTTGATTGCTCTTTAATTTAATTGAAGTCTGCTTCTCCAAATCAGCTTGTCTCTTTTCCACCCACATACTGTATGTACACATTTACAACCACACTTTGTTTGGGGGGAAACAAATTGCATTTCTGACATTATGACAGTCTGACATGTTTCAACCACTTGTTCACTGATGCTACTTACGTTGACACTGTACAACTCCCATAGCATCTGTACCATCCATTGTTGTAGTAACATCTTCTTAACCTACTTTTACTTTACTTTGACTTCAATTTTTATTTCTTGCACACTAGCTATGTTACTTTATACACTTATTGACTAGTTTTTTCTCACGCTTACCTTAAATCTGACTGTGAGCAACTGCAACTTCACAATTTCCCTGAGGGGGATCAATAAAGTATTCTGATTTCTGATGACACATATTCCGTGTTTAATCGAGTCTCGAATAAAAAAATCTAATTTCCCTTGAATGGATCTTTACGACAAATACAACTTTGAGTCTTCGAATACAATTATTTGGAAGCAGCAGATGTTTCTCCGAAGCCTGCTTTTACAGTATTTAACCTTTCTGTAACAGTTTATCTAAATATGGAATAAACTAACATGCACATATGGTTTTCACGTCATGGTTCTTTCCTGCATGGTCTTCTGCTCTACCCTCACAGGGGGTGCATCCCTCTCACCTCTTCAGCTTGCATACCAGCATATAGATAAACACTAGTGAGGGAAGTAGGAGTAAACATTTCAGGGGAGGTGGGTGACAGATGGGAGACAATCTACTATGATATCCAGAGCATGCAGCACAAAGAGAAATGAGGCTATACTGGATGTCTTTGAGCTATATTTAAAGGACGTACAACACTGATACGAGGGTAGTTTATACAACCTTTCTTCCTAATGTTCTCAAAATGACAATTAACATTATAGGTATTATTATACAAGCGAAATATCAGCATGTTAGCATTGTGAGCAAGTTAGCACACTGACGTTAGCACCAATGGTGCTTGTTTGAGACGATGGTTGGTTTTAATGTTGTCCTGACAAAAACACGTACTAACTTTCCTTCATCTTTTCAATTCTATCTCCTGATACAGTAATATTGTCCGCTAAATTATAAAAATGTTATGGAAAACCATCAGAAATGGGAAGCTACATACAGATATGATCATTGCAAACCCAGTGTAAAACAATACGTGGACTTTCTTCTTTTTTTTTAAGTAACATCGATAAATAAATTGTGAAAGAATCAATGCAATGGCCTTGATCAATATACTGTGGGCATCAAACTGAGCAACATGACTTCTTCCAGATTAACCTTCATAAATATTCGTCAGTATTTTCTCAGACTGCCACCTCCTGTGATCCCTGCATCCTTCGCCTCCATCTGTCTCGGAGTTTCTGGAGAAGTTTGAATGCCGGTTCTGTATACTGCCTGTTAGCTAGGCCGAGCACCAGCGGCACCACTGCCATGCTTCCGATACCAGTGCATGACAGCACGATGTGAGTAGTGGAGCTCCACTTGGTGTCGCCGATCAAGAATGCTATGCAGGCGTGCATGTAAATGAGGTAGGGTACCCAGCATGCGAGAAACGTCAGCGACACCGCCACCAGGCAGCGAGTGTACCGCATGTTCAGCCTCTGCTCTCGGTCCGAGGCCTGACTTCCCCGCTCCACTGATCGATGAAGGCGACAAATGTCTTTCAGCTGGCCTCGGGTGATCCATAAAACGTGGCCAGTCATGCCAGCGATGGTAAGAATAGCAGGTAAGACGAGCCCATACACCTCCAAGTAGATAAAAGCGTTGGGGAATACTCGCCTGTACGAGCAGCACGTGGTTTTGTTTGTTGAACAGTTTGAAAGAAACGTTATGTTTGGGCTACTTGCACAACAGCCGTTCCAATCGGGCCCCGTCCAGTTATTCCAACCAAAAGCAGGTAGGGATGCGTACAGAAGTGGTGGCGCCCAAACCACAAGCAACGCCAGAGGAAAGCTGCGATGCATCCACAGGTTATTGTAACACAGGGGGTCCACGATGCAAATGTAGCGCTCATAGTGGACCATTACCAGGTTGAAAAGGAACGCCAGGAAGAGGAAGTTTGGGAAAACGTGAGCCACGAGGCATGAGCTAAAACTCAACGACCGGTTCAGACCCATTAATGGTATAAAAGGCAGCGCCACGCCGGTGCACAGATCTGCCACTAACAGGCTGAGGAAGAAGTAGTTGGTTGTGTTGTGGAGCTGGCGGTTCCAGGCGATGCCCAAGATGATGACGAGGTTGGCCAAGATGATGGTAGTCGACAGCGGTATGGTGATGGCGAAGATGAGCTGCTCCCCAGAGAGCAGAGCATGTGAGTCGTTCCAGTCCATCATATGTGTAATCTGCAGACTTCCTCCCCTTTGCAACCCGGCTCAACACCCATCAAGGTACAGCTACCCTGCAGGGAAGGAGAAGCCTTGTTAAAGTAGCGGCCGTGACCACAAAAGCTGAACTGTGTGTGAGTAACGGTTAGGGTTAGATTTATGAGAGTTTGCGGTTTTTGTTAACCTTTTTGTGTAAACATCTAGTTTGTTGTTATTGCTCAACAAGCATAAACAGGCTTGGAGAAACTTGAGGGAATGCAATTTGAGCAGAGATGAAAAATGAGATTTATTAGAAAATGTAGCAGGCGGTGGAGCAAAGTGGATTATCAGAGATGGATTGTGGCACCAAACCAGAAAGAGAGGAGAACGATTAAACTCTCGGGCTGTGAACGGGTATACTTTGGATATTCAGGAAGATACGGTTATAGAAACCTCTTAAAAATAAGTTTTCACATTCAGTTAAGGTCAAGCAATGTGACCCTTCAAACAACTATCAATAAAAAAGAGAAACCCTCCTTATTGAAATAAAGGGAGGATGTTTGTATTTTTACCCACTTATACCATATATCACCTTTCCTTGAACACTAAAACAAACGTAAAATCTTTGTTAGCGAACAGCTGAGATAAGAGCACGTGAAATTCAATTATTCATCAGCTGGGACTCTGGAGTTACACCCTGCTTTGTTTCTGTATATTAGAACGTGATACATGTCCCTGGAGGTCATAAAAGAAGTCTCACTTTTCAAACAAGTCTCTTTATGGTCAAGGGAAATCCTCACAATGAACTACAATGTACTACTCATTCATGGTTTTACATGTCTATATGCGTTTATGATTAGACTTTATGTCCATTAGTATTGTTTGCAATAATCCTTTATGTGCAGAAGCAAACATTGTATATGATGATGATGTCACAAATAAATATTGCAACATGCCAGTATTTCCAATGTCCACATACATTACGTACAATTTGCAAGCAAGCTCAATCTAAAGAATTTTATGGTATCAAAGTCCTGTTACAGTTTCAACAAATACTGCCTTTAAAGGGTCTTTAAAAGATGAATACACAGAAACAAATTGGTTTTTCAACATTACTGCTTTCATGCAGTTCGGTTGCATTGTATGTTTTCTGCCTGGTTATGTCCTACAACCCATGTAATGTAGATGTAATATAGTAGCAATGATGCTACTTAAAACATATCACCAGAAATGCATAATGTTGCAAAATATGAACTTTTTGAAACAAAAAAAACAACAAGACTTTTACCTTTTAGGGATGATCAATCCAGTCATGTATGCTTTAGATTCTATAAAAAAAAAAACATAATAACTTTGAATAAATAACTTTGAGCCTGTTCCCCTGCATGTCACATCCATAGGCACCATAAATTACAAAATTGTCTTCTTTATCTTTTACAATCCTTTCAGTCAAGTCAGCCACAGCAGCCTCACCACACACTACAAGGGAGACAGAGTGAGCAGCCAGGACTGTTAAATACTTTAAAGGGGAAGTGCACACTGAAGGAGGAGAAGGGAGGAGTTGTCTGTATACTGTATATCTGTATTTTCCTGATGGGGGTCTCTGGTCACGCTGAGGATGAAGCAGTAGTGTCCACTTACCCTCCGCCTACTAACTTGTTTTTTATACCCTCTTTTATCCACCAGCCCCTTTGCAGCTTTTGTTCACCACAACCCAGGACTGCCCATGAATGAAAGGAGGATGGAGCGCTGTTATCACTGCAGCCTCAAAATGATAAGAACATGCCTGGGTAACATCAGTAGGCTTGGCATGTGGTTTGGTTTCACACATATGTGAAATGAATGTGATGAACATATGAAGTGGAAATACATCCAACTGTTTATATTTTCGCCTTTGTTACACATTTACAAGCCAAGAAAATGACTACTTTCAACATCAAACTATTTGAATGTCTCTCCATCCCCCAAGAAGTTTACTTTTTTGCATTTTTTTAGCTGTCTCGTGTGAAAAATAATATTGTTTTTCAGAACATTTAGAAGCTGTACAAACACTACCATATTTAGAAATGTGGACTGGAATCAGAGTTTTGAGAAAGTGGGGAGATCTAATTTTTTTATTTGTGTTTATTTCAGCATCAGTGAAGTGGTTTTGGGCCCAAAAGTGACAAGGGAAACAGAATATAAGAAATAAATGAAATGAATAAATAAATAAATGGGCATGATATATGAATGTATACAAGTAGAAGTAAATGAGAAAATACAGCAATATAATATTATTTAATCACATATTGCCCTTTAATATATATGTGTATATATATATATATATATATATATATATGTATCTTGCACATTAAATAAATTCATTTTTTATCTATGTATTTCATGTGTCGCCTTTGATGATAATAGTAGCATAGTAAAATGTATGCTAGCTAGCTAATTGGAGCTAGACGGCAGTTGGCTTAGCATTAAGACTGGACGCACAAAAAAACAGCTAGCTTGTTTTTCCACAGCTAAAAATAGCCTCTAAAGCTCATTAATTAACACATTTTATCTTATTTGTTTAATTCATATACAAACCAAAATGGTTTTTTTTTAGTTGTTGTTGTTGTAGCTGAACTCTCTCAGCAAGAAAAAGAATATGCGTACTCATTTCTCAAAATGTCTAACTATTTGATTAATGAATACAGGTGGTTTAGATATACTATATACACAAGCGCATGAATACATGTTTTGTGTCACACAATGAAAGCCAAGCGGTTGTTTTTATTCCTGCTTTGAGGTTCTGTCAAGGGTAACCCACATGTTCTGTAAAGCTGTCAGTTACAGCCATAACATAAATAGGTTCAAACAAATGCTAAGATGTATTTGCTTCATTTATTTGACCCTGGACTGACCCAAACATATACATACAATAGTGTGTATGTCTGAAATTATAACAGCTGTCACACACATCTCATATTTAAACACAGCGTTGGATGGAAAGCCGGCGGGGATATATTGTTTTTTTTTAACCAAACAGGGAAGACTCCTTCCCTGATAGTCTGGAGCAGAGCTGGTGTTGGTCAAGATGGACGAGCTCTAGTTAGATAATGATTTTAAACAGAAATGTTCCAGAGCATCTGGAAGGACACTACACAGGGAGGACAAGGTGGACATGAAACCACAACATCCTCACATTACAAAGGAGAAGATGGAGCATCTTGGCTTTCCAAGAACGCCAGGTTCTATTCCACAGTACATTAGTGATCTAATCTTTATTTATTCATACATAGTTGAAAAACTGAATGCGATGTGATTAATTTAAGGTCATCTACGGTTGGCAAAGGAGATCAAAGCTTTTTAGTCATGTTAGCTAACGTTAGCCAAATGGCACCACTTCCTTGCTCCAGAAGACACAGGAAGTGTTCTGGCACTCAAACTTTTTTTTTTTTAAATAATTTGCTTTAAGGATACAAAATTCTGCTTTCATTTCTTACACTTCCTTATTCCTAACTTCTTCCAGGTCTTCCGTTTCAACAGACACTTCAGTTTTACTGGTTACATCTAAATTGACACTTCAACCTTATTCATTTTTTTCAGAAAATGTAGCATTTTGCAGCTTTATTTTTTTTTCTCCAAACAGGCCAGGAAGTGAGCTGAAAGACACAAGTTAAATACAAATATACATTAACAATATGTCACTTATAGGACCAACTGAATCCCTTATTAACAAAATTTGTTTTAATCAGTTACTGTCCTGATCTCTGCAAATGCTACAAAGTTTGTTTTCTCCCGAGTCTGTTTTTGGAAACAGATTTGTTTTTAACGGCTTCGTCACTTGTCTCCTGTTCCCGCAGACATGTTTACCTCGTTTATCTCTCTCTGCTCAATAGATTTGTTTGGCATCTGTCGTCAGCACGGAAGCCCTCGGAGAATATGAGCTGCAATTTAATGGATAAAGCTTTGGCCATGTTGATGTCTAAAGGTGATAATCCTTTAGGCCACTCCTAGCCTTTGTCTTTACGCAGGCTGACCTTTGAGGCCAAACACACTGACTGTGACAGATGAGAAAAATATCCTGCTGCCAGTGAATGCCACACTTGACAGGTGTTCTTTTCCCCTGATCGCTAGTTGAGCTCCATCCCAGCTGTATATACTGTACAATGCTGCTGAAACACTGTTGGATGAGATTTGTGCAACACATTTTCATATAATGCAGAATGACATACAATAAAAAACATGTTATTAATAAGGAAATAAACATTTATTTTGTGCTTCAACTTCTGACTACGGCACCAGACTTTTCATGAAGCACACCAACATGTTTGTGCGTGCAAGTGTTTTACCGCCTGCCTGTCCGGGTGACTTATGCATGGACACACATGCACATACAGACACATATAATGATGAAGATCCATGTACAAGGAAAAAGCACTTGTGCACAGGATACCGACTGACGGTTGGTTTTCCTCATTGTGACTGACAGCCGAGAGGAGAGGAGAAAAATAACAATAGAACAATAGAGTTAGAGGAACGGAGCAGGTTTTGGCCTTGAAACAAGACTTTTAAAAAACTTTGAGTGTAGGCGTGAAGCATTGGTGTTCGGAAGCTATTAGAAGTTTCCTTTCTGTTAAGTCTGGGCTTCATCAGGGTCTGGGTAACGAGTCAAAGCACTGACAACTCACACCTGAATTATATATATACAGTGGGGAGAACAAGTATTTGATACACTGCCGATTTTGCAGGTTTTCCTACTTACAAAGCATGTAGAGGTCTGTAATTTTTATCATAGGTACTCTTCAACTGTGAGAGACGGAATCTAAAACAAAAATCCAGAAAATCACATTGTATGATTTTTAAATAATTAATTAGCATTTTATTGCATGACATAAGTATTTGATCACCTACCAACCAGTAAGAATTCCGGCTCTCACAGACCTGTTAGTTTTTCTTTAAGAAGCCCTCCTGTTCTCCACTCATTACTTGTATTAACTGCACCTGTTTGAACCCGTTAACCTGTATAAAAGACACCTGTCCACACACTCAATCAAACAGACTCCAACCTCTCCACAATGGCCAAGACCAGAGAGCTGTGTAAGGACATCAGGGATAAAATTGTAGACCTGCACAAGGCTGGGATGGGCTACAGGATAATAGGCAAGCAGCTTGGTGAGAAGGCAACAACTGTTGGCGCAATTATTAGAAAATGGAAGAAGTTCCAGATGACGGTCAATCTCCCTCGGTCTGGGGCTCCATGCAAGATCTCACCTCGTGGGGCATCAATGATCATGATGAAGGTGAGGGATCAGCCCAGAACCACACGGCAGGACCTGGTCAATGACCTGAAGAGAGCTGGGACCACAGTCTCAAAGAAAACCATTAGTAACACACTACGCCGTCATGGATTAAAATCCTGCAGCGCACGCAAGGTCCCCCTGCTCAAGCCAGCGCATGTCCAGGCCCATCTGAAGTTTGCCAATGACCATCTGGATGATCCAGAGGAGGAATGGGAGAAGGTCATGTGGTCTGATGAGACAAAAATAGAGCTTTTTGGTCTCGCCGTGTACAACCCCAAGAACACCATCCCAACCGTGAAGCATGGACGTGGAAACATCATTCTTTGGGGATGCTTTTCTGCAAAGGGGACAGGACGACTGCACCGTATTGAGGGGAGGATGGATGGGGCCATGTATCGCGAGATCTTGGCCAACAACCTCCTTCCCTCAGTAAGAGCATTGAAAATGGGTCCTAACAACTAAGGAGTGGCTCCGTAAGAAGCATCTCAGGGGCCTGGAGTGGCCTAGCCAGTCTCCAGACCTGAACCCAATAGAAAATCTAGGGAGGGAGCTGAAAGTCTGTATTGCCAAGTGACAGCTCCGAAACCTGAAGGATCTGGAGAAGGTCTGTATGGAGGAGTGGGCCAAAATCCCTGCTGCAGTGTGTGCAAACCTGGTCAAGAACTACAGGAAACGTATGATCTCTGTAATTGCAAACAAAGTTTTCTGTACCAAATATTAAGTTCTGCTTTTCTGATGTATCAAATACTTATGTCATGCAATAAAATGCAAATTAATTACTTAAAAATCATACAATGTGATTTTCTGGATTTTTGTTTTAGATTCTGACACTCACAGTTGAAGAGTACCTATGATAAAAATTACAGACCTCTACATGCTTTGTAAGTGGGAAAACCTGCAAAATCGGCAGTGTATCAAATACTTGTTCTCCCCACTCTATCCATTAATTCAAGGGACTGCACACTGGTCAGTGCAAAATATGTTGCAGTGATCACTGCTGAGATGTTTTCGCGTGTAACTAAAGTGCAATCATGTTGTGACCTTTTCATTTAACTGGCTCACACACTAATGTGAGAAGCAGCTTGGCCTTTATTATAGCATTGACATAGCAACAAGTGGGACGGTAGCAGGGTAGCTAATGTATTTCCTGATTGTAGGAAATTCAGATGGGGGCAATAAAAGTGTAAGGATTGCTCTATTTTGCAGTCAACAACATCTACTTGTTTCATAAAAAGCATAATTGCTAGACACAGTTTTTTTGTCTTGGCACTTATTTAATAATGTAATAAATCATTAATGTTTGACTGACTCCATACACATTTTTTTTATGTCTAATACCATGAAGGAAAAAAATCACATGTACCATGGAGACAGCAGACCACAGCAAAGGCCAGATCAAATTGTTTTCTTAACATGATCTTTTAAAAGTATGTTCCTGTTTTGTTCTGGGCTTTTCATTTAATGTTTATTAGATAGTTCAGATAGAGAGGAAATGGGGTAGAGAGAAAGGGGATGACATGCAGCAAAGGGTCACAGGTCGGATTGGAACCCCGGCCAGCTGCCAAGGACTCGGCCTACATGGGGTGCCGCGCACTACTGGGTGAGCACGAGGTCACCCCATGTTTCTGGTTGGTTGAGGCCCAAGGATGGATTTGGTGCCAGTTAGATGTTCTTTTGTTTCAGGTGGCAGGAAAGCAAACTTGTTTAGAATCAGTCTATTTTAAAGCTCATCACATACAGAGTACAGACCAAAGGAAACACATATCTGGCACTGCAGTGGGAAGACGGGAGAATATATGTGGTATTGACTTAGTTAAACTCTTGATAGGATCTGTGTGGTACTGGCACCATGGGCTAAATATGACTCAATCTATTAGAATAGAATAGAATAGAACAGAATGCCTTTTATTGAGATTAAAAGCAACTCCTTTTCCAGTGCCAACATGTACAGCCATGTGAAAAAAATTAGGACACCCATGATTAAGTTCACTAAAAAGAGGAATAAAAAAATCATCTTTTGGAAAGTGTCAAGTACAAAATAATGCCTTAATTAAAAAAGTTAGGAAAAATCCAACCTTTAAGGACACCAATTTTCTTTGTGAATGAATAATGTAAATAAAAAATGTTCTTCCTTAAAATACAGGGGGCATAAGTAAGTACACCCCTATGTTAAATTCCCATAGAGGCAGGCAGACTTTTATTTTTAAAGGCCAGTTATTTCATGGATCCAGGATACTATGCATCCTGATAAAGTTCCCTTGGCCTTTGGAATTAAAATAGCCCCCCCACATCATCACATCCCCTTCACCATACCTAGAGATTGGCATGGGGTACTTTCCATAAAATCATCTCTCAATGCAAATCAAACCAGCTATAAGGATAACTGAAATCAAACCATGCCAATCTCTAGGTATGGTGAAGGGGATGTGATGATGTGGGGGGGCTATTTTAATTCCAAAGGCCAAGGGAACTTTATCAGGATGCATAGTATCCTGGATCCATGAAATAACTGGCCTTTAAAAATAAAAGTCTGCCTGCCTCTATGGGAATTTAACATAGGGGTGTACTTACTTATGCCCCCTGTATTTTAAGGAAGAACATTTATTTATTTACGATACATTATTCATTCACAAAGAAAATTGGTGTCCTTAAAAGTTGGATTTTTCCTCATTTTTTTAATTAAGGCATTAAGATCAATTTCCTAAAGATTATTTTTTATTCCTCTTTTTAGTCAACTTTAGCATGGTTGTCCTAATTTGTTCACGACTGTATGTAAAATAAATATAACATGAAATAAAATAAGTAGTGCAAAAAAAAAAAAAGGTGGGGGGGTAAGGTGCACAGTTCTGAGACACTATATACATATTTAAAAAAAATATGGTTTTATATACAGTGTGATATAGCAAATCAGCACCTGTTTACTGGTTCCACTTATTTATTCATCACTCTATTTCCGAGCTGTTCATACTATTCATATTGTAATACAATACTTATACAATAACATAATACTTATTTATTCCAGCATCCTTTGCACTATGCTCCAAAATTAAAATAATTTATCACAAAAATAATTTACTCCTGCACACTTTGCACTCCTCATTGCACTACTGCCTCAACCTGTCTATATTGTTTCTATTCATAATGTGTATATATTGTTTTTGTTGTTTGTTTTGGATGAGTAAGCACATTGTGAGCAATGTATAATCCAAAGCCAAAAATTCCTCATGTGTGTCCTCATACCTGGCAAATAAAGATGATTCTGATACTGATATGCAGTGTGGGTTATTGCACATTATTTTAATATGAATATTGCCCAATAGTGGTGATCATATTCAATGATAGATATTGGACAATGAGAGTAATGATATTGCACAGTATACAGATATTGCACAGTAATGGAATTGCACAGTATTATCAATAGTATTGAATATGAAATATTGCACAGTAGGTGGGAAGAAAGTCAGTGGGTTGGGGGGGTTAGACTGTGAAGTCAGTGCATGTGTGAGTTCAAAGTGGTTATGGCTTTTGGAAAAAAAACTTATTAAAAAATACAAATCTAAATTTGGTATCGAAGGCTAGGTTCTAAGCATTTGAGCTTCTTTTTTTATTTAAAGTCAGCCACTAGGACTGTACTCACCACCACTTCCTTAAGGGTCCAGTCGTCTCTAGAGGGTCTCAACTCCTTTTACTCATACCTCATAAAAAAAAACTGTATTAAACGGTTGTCTAAACAAGGAAAGAGTCCACTTGAATTCAGATTTTTTGTCTCAGGCCTCCACGTCACTGTGACCCATAAAAAGACCACTTTTGTCCTCAAGTATGAACTCGCTGCTTCTTCATCTTATCCAAACTGACGATGCAAGTATAAACTTATTTTCTCAGATGCAGATGTTTAAATGTTTGAAGAGGTGGTGATGCATTAGTCACAAATGACAAAGTCCTAAGTCAAAAACGAACTTTAATGGTTACCCAGAAGAAGGTACAGTATATTATTTATTGTTTTTGTATTTACACTTGAGTTTACATCAAAAACTTGCAAGATGATTCCTGGCTGAACAATGTGTCTGAGAGCTGGAAGACCACACACACACACACACACACACACACACACACACACACACACACACACACACACACACACACACACACACACACACACACACACACACACACACACACACACACACACACACACACACACACACACACACACAACTAGGACCTTCAACAAATTAAAAAAAACTCCAATTATGGAAAGAAATAGTAATTTAGACCAAAAGAAATTAATCTGTTGTTAGACAAAGGGATGTCGAAGGCAAAGTACACTGTAATACATCACGCTTTGACTCTTATCCTCTGTTTAGTCTGTCAGATTTTTAAACCAGAGCATACTTATGAGAGTTTTTTTTAAACCATCAGATTACAAACTCCTGTGTATACAAGACCAGAAACACACGTTTGCTCTCGGTGTTAGAATTATCTTAAAAATCTGCCAGTTAAGCACAACCGAAGTACTGATGGAAAGAGAAATAAATCATCTTTTTGGATGCTACAATTCTACTGAAAGCAAGTCAGATAAGACGGCGAGACCACACGTTCGAAAATCCTGAAGAGAGAAGGGAAACCTGTTCTCCATAATTAGAGAGCGAAAAGTCTGACCGTGAAACGTCTCTGCTATTTCTCCCCAAACATTTCCTCCACTCTTCTTTCCACCTCCTTTCTTCCTGCTCCCTTTACCGATCGGGTCTTTGGAGGCAGAAGACTTTGGCCTGGTTGTCTCCTGAAGCGGTTACTGCGAGAGACGCTTCCCTGAAGGACAGATGAACAAAAGACGAGAGAGACGAGAGAGAGAGAGATCATCATCATTTAGTGATTGAAGAAACCATCGCATTTGGTGATTTAAAAATCTGATATTCCAATACATTGGCCAATATATATATTTTTTTAAAGAATCCAGAAACGTGTAACAAAACATATAAGAGTGTTGCCAACAGGGACTAGTGCCCTTTATTTAGATATAAGATAAGGGCACTAACAGGGACGTTTGTAGAGCGCCCTCTGGTGGACAAACTATGCAAAACTCGTCCGTTTTTTTAGATTTTTTTAATAAATATTCATTTATCGGCCATTATAAATACCGATACCAATAGTTGTAATAAATGCCTAATATCGGCCCGCCAGTCGGGCTCTACACCAAATACCTCAATATCTTTATACTGTATATATGAACTGTGAGAGTATATATGTACACCCAAGAACATTTTTGAGAGAGACAATATCTCATGTGGAAATAATGACACAGCAAAGTGGTACCGGTTGATGGTGAAGTTGAGGATCTCTGCGGTGTGGCCTCGGTACTCGCACACTAAGCCGCCGGAACGAGCGTCCCATAATCGCAGCGCTCCGTCTAAGCAGCAGGTGGACACCACAGAAGAAGACTCTTCCCACTGCAGGTGAACGATGCCAGCCTGGAGGAACACAGAGAGGACCGCCAGCAGCTGTGAACAGTTGTCATCTCTGACTCTAAAACCACTTTCTCTCTGGTTAGGCAGCTCCTGTTTTTTCTCTCTCTCTCTCTCTCTCTCTCTCTCTCTCAGGTGTCTCTGTATGTATACGCGAAGACATTATCTGCACACGAGTAGTCTGTAATTCTAACCTCCGGTGGATTTCTGAGGACTGTGGTTAACTGCTCCTCAGATCTCTGCAGGGTAAATCCAGACAGCTAGCTAGACTATCTGTCCAATCGGAGTTTTCGGTTGCACGACTAAAAACCTTTGAACGTACACACGTTCCACCAAAACAAGTTCCTTCCCGAGGCGATTTTGCAGAGGCGCCGTCATTGTGTCCGGCGCTTAGCGACCGCCCAAGATTGTGTCTACGGAGCATCAGTGCTTGGACATCCCGCCTTAGAGACAGTTGGTACCCTCAGGCAGCGAGACTAATGAACAGCGGCACTTAGTGATGTTAGTGGCGGCCACAACAGTTTTTAGGTTGCTACAACATATTAGATTGTACCACTTATTCACGTCATTTTATTCTATTTTATTTAAATTATATTCAGATTTAATGAGAACAGAGGGGCCAGGACAAAACACATTTCATTGCATTCTCTCTGTACTTTGTACTTTCAAAGTTGCAAATGACAAGAAACTTGAAACTGGGGATTGGATTTAAAGAAATGCCGATAAACCAGAGCACGTTTTTCTCCCATCCCAGAATCCCCGGACCCTCCTCCACAGTGCCGCGGAGGAAGGTCCGGCAATGTGAGACAAGCAGACAAGAGAGCTCCCTGGTGGCTAGGAGATTTAGAGTAAACAGAGTTATGACATGGGACTACTAAACAAACTTCCTGCGGCTTGTTACCTCATGTTGGCACCTGTGCCTCAGGACCTGTGTTGAGAAGTCGTATATGGCCAGAGTCCCGTCCAGATACGCCAAAGCTACGAGCGGCAGGCTGGAAAGGACAAGAAAGATGAAACGTGTTCAGTCGGTATGGACACTTTGGGGATTTTCTTCAGTTTACTTTATCTCCAGTCATCGACACGGGAGGTCTCGTTACGTTAGGTGGCTTTGCACTGCTTTACAACTCACATGTTGCAGAACCCCACAGATTCCACCGAGTTGGATTCTTCCTTGTCTGGTGACCCTTTGGCTTTGCCGTCCTCCACGGAGAACACTCCGACCACCTTTACACGCAGACGGCACGACGACAAAAAAAACCACACAGAGATTGGAAGCTGACGGAGAACACTTACAAAAGAACACAACAGCGGGATCGTGTTTCTGAGCTGCCACTGTGCTTTATTAGCGCACGCAACTTTCTTCTCCAGCTTAACTCGGGGGAGGGGGGGGTCGTTCTGACACCCACCTTGCCTGTGGCGGTGTTGATGAGCTTGGCACAGCCGTCCACTGAACCGGTCAGCACCAGAGAGCCGTCCTTGTTACAGGCGAGGCAGGTCAGCGCCCCCTGGTGTGCGTCCCGACCTGTTGAACGAGACCAAACCCAAATCGTTTATCAGTTCATGTAACATGTAACATAGAACACAGTTACAGCACATGAAGACAGACACACTTACACAGGACATTAGCATGGGCTAGACAGATACAGACAACTAAAAACAACAATACAGACAAACTGATAACTGTCTGCGATGTAGATTACTATTTTTAAACCAGCGCTAATGACTGGGATTTCCCCAACAAAAACAAAGTCTTATACAACTAGTTTACACTGAGTTTATGTTTGCTGCTCTTGTCCGTTTGATTAGGCTATAATATATATAGTATCAAATCATAGGAGTTCAATAAGAGTTATCTCAGGACACTTTACAGATAGAGTAGGTCTAGACCACACTCTATAATTTACAAAGACCCAACAATTCCAGTAATTCCCCCAAGAGCAAGCATTTAGTGTGACAGTGGCGAGGAAAACTCCCTTTTAGGGAGAACCCTGGGACAGACCCAGGCTCTTGGTAGGCGGTGTCCGACGGTGCCGGTTGGGGGTCTGATGAACAGTGGCAAAAATATTCAAACTTCTGTATACGTGCGCCTGCTCTACCAACTGAGCTAACCCGGCCACTCCCATACGCAGTTATCTTGAAAATAACCATCTCCTCATTGTCTCTCCGCAATTCTTCTATACATGTCTTGTGTGCTCGTTTATCAAGTCCCTCTTGTTGTGGTTGTTAATTTATGCAAATTATAAGCCGCCTAGATAACACAAATCCACTAAAAGCCTAAAATATGAAGCAGGATGAAGCTACATCTGAGAGCTGCTGGTCTCACCTTTAATGACGTGGATAGCGTTTCCCTGCTTCAAATCCCACACGCGTACTGTGCCGTCCTCATAACCCACCACAGCCCGTTTCCCTGGAGAAAAATGAAGGGACTTAAGGACTCTGTCTCCAAATTATTTATTTTTTTGTGAGGGCCTTGGTGCCTTGTTTTCCCGTCTCTCACCATCGGGGAGGACTTTGCCGCTGGTTGCCTGGCATGCAGAACTCTGGAAGGTTTTACAGTCTCCTGAAGGGATCTTCCACATCCACACGTTGCCGTCGTCTGTTCCCGCCAGCAGCACCGGAGCGCAGGGATGCCACTCCAACCACTGAGGAGGAAGCAGGGCAGACAACCACAAATTAACAGCCGCTTCACCACACAGATGATTTCCCCTCTAATTCCCACTGCAGTTTTCTTACTAGTGGCCAATGAGCAGATCTTATGACGACCATGGGTTGTGTGCCTTGCAAAAGAGCAACTCAGCAGTCGCGGTTGAGGGAGGGGAGAATGTCTCGATCATTCGCTTCCTCCCCAAGACCATAAATTCTTAGCCTGAGCGGTCATCCTCATAAATTCCTTCAGCCCCAGTAAAAGACTTTACACAAGTGCTTACAGATGCACAAACTAAACAGACACACGTTCAGGCTGATGCAGTATTTCTGGAGAACACTCCTAAAAAAAAAAATTTAAAAAAAAATACACATTCTCTGCTCGGAAGGCCTTACCTCCAGATCTCCCACTTCGAAGGACCAGATCTCCTCTTTGGTGTCTACCTTCCACACTTTAATCATGCCGCTCATGTCACCCGTAGCTACCATGGAGGAGTCATGGCTGAACAAGGCGCACGTCACAGAGTCTTTGTGACCTGTGGAAACAGAAGGGAAATAATTGCTTTTGTAGATGCAGTTCGGCTGCAGTCTTTTATCTTTTATCCTCAGAGTGGCTCTCTGTCACCACTACAGCTTTCCTCAACTGGCAAATAACACAGACTAATAGGTGTAACCACCAAAAGTGGAGAAAAAAAATGGATTCAAACGTGCTTGGTGTGAACGCAGCCCTTTCAGACGGGGAACTGATGCCGGGTTGGTGGGGGTTAGTGCAAGGAAGAAAGGGGGAGGGGACGGGATGAGGAGGAGGGAGGGGCGAGCTAGCCTTCGTTTTGTTTGACAATACTTCGAACGTCAACAAGACGTGACGTCACCCAACATAGCTTAGAGCACCTTTAAATATGTTTTTGCTGCTGCCCCCTTTTACAGCAGTACATTGCCTAGCTTCTGCCTGCTTCTCCAAACTGGGGGACGTGCTGACTGACATCTACTGAATGTAATACAATGACTATGGTTAAGTCGCTCATGCAACCAACTTCAGAAAAAGTCCAAACTATCCCTTTAACTCTCACCTGTGCACTCCAACAGAACTTCTCCATCGCTCACCCTCCAAACGTAGGCCTTGTCATCCTCTCCTCCTGTTACAGCCATGCTGTTTGTTGCAGGATCCAAACTCACGCAAAACACAGAGCCTGGACAGAAGAAGGGGTTAGAGCCATTTCAAAGTTGAACAGAAGGAATCGGCCCGATCATAAGAGCACGAACCCGAGGCAAAGGCGTTACCTGTGTGTTTGGAGAAGGTGAGCTCGCTGTCATCTTGCTCTGCTTCCATCTCGTCCTCGGTCTCCCAGCCCTCGTCGTCGTCTGCGTTTCCAGCGTCTTCAAAGTCAACGTCCTCCAGGTCGTCGGCCAAATCATCTTAGTGAGAGAGAAAGAAAGTTAAGACGGAAGGCGAGGACTAGAGGAGGGAGCCCATCAGATGGAAAACGCCACAACAATTCCGGAGCTGTGCCTCTAAACTTCTGTCAGAAAGTAAGTGTCATTTGCTGTTCAATTTAGTTGATCTTTTAGAAGAAGTATCCCAGACAGGCTAAAGATTCTTAAAAACTCAGTTTCAGATTTGTGAAAGCTTTATTCTATTTGTGAAAATGCAATAAAAGGGAGACTGTCCTGTTTTTTTTTTCCTTCAAATTTAGACCACATTGGACCAGGTCCAGATCCAAAACCATATAGACCTAGAATTGTGAAATCTGGACTAAATTATCCCAGAGAGGCTAAAGATTCTTAAAAACACACTTTAAGTTTTCCTTAAATTTCCCCTTAAGTGCTGAATCGGAAGCAAGTTCAGGTATCAGAATCGGTATCGGGAAGCAAAAAATGGAATCGGACCATCTCTAACTGGAACCTTGAGCCACATAGCAGTGTTTTGGTCAGGAACACTTTGACATGCACCTTCTTTAAGACTAATTCCAGTGACCAAAACAAATGTCGAGCCTTACACTGGCTGTCAAAGGAAAACGTTGCCTAAAGTGACTACTTGTAGTACAGCTGTAAACAGTTATCAACCAACCGGGGCCAGGCTCCATCTCGTTGAGGTCGATGACTTCAACAATTTCCTCATCTCCGTGGAGCTCAATCGCATTTCCCTGCGTGTTATTATCCATGCTGTTAGCGGGCTAAACGCTAGTAAAACAACCCAAAAAGCATGGGTGGGAGTAAAGCTCGCTAAGCTCTGACTTTAGGCTAACGTTACCTCACTTTGAGTCCTAACCCAGGTTAGAAGTCACACTGTCGCTCGCTACACAAACGTCGCAGTCAGTGTTGTGAATTTAAATAAACAGTAGTTAGATATCAAACTAACGGCATCCCCATGTTTTCTTCACATGCTGCGGTGACTGAAGAGACAGACGCATAATGATGACGTGAGATGGGGGGGGTTAAGCGAGCATCCGGGAGATTCTGAAGCTAACAAGCCATCACCTTCCGTTAGCATTCCATCGACTGCCATTCATTTTGACGTCGCTTTGACAGCGAATAACTTCACATCTGAAGCGTTTAAAGACTCTATTTGTCCATTGTTTATTTCTAAAGAAACACAACAATGTATAAAAGGCTCCATTATCTTGTATTTCACGTTATGACCCCGTAGCAGCTGTTTTTGTCATAACCACGCGACTTTCTGTCGCACTGTAGATAAATTACCGTATAGTCAGGAGAAGCTCGCAGGCAGTTTCGACTCACATTAGCTGTTTACGTTTGATTACTAATATTAACGAGCATTTTAGTTAACAATAATTAGCCTGTGCACAGACATTACATTACATATACCTACGCTCTCCGTCTCTGCAAAATTCGGAATGATTGAGATTTCTCTTGGCACAGCTACCAGAAGACTTACAACTTTTAGACAGGTTGCTCACGTCACATTTACGTAGTCAAGCTCAGTTTGAGGCTGCGCAGTAACGCTCAGCCATCACCGGAAAAGTGCTATAGTTCTATATGGTCTCCGTCGAAGTTAGCGTCGTTTACCTCTGTAGGCCACATGCTGGCGGTGCTGTGCAAAAATAAATATATATAAACTTCTGATCATCATTCAATACAAGTATTGTGTTATAGATGGTATTTTGTTAACTGTTGTTTGTTGCCAGGTTTTTTTTCTTCTTCTTTTCGTTAGTGCGAACATGTCTTGCTGTGTAGCACACATGTGTTCTAACAGACAAGTCTCTTCTTCCGGGTTAAGCTTTTTCAGGTAAGTCCACAGTCTCCCATCAGTATAATACAAGATTATGATTATTTGAATCATCATTATATAAGCCTGACAATTCGTTCGTGAGTATTAAAAGTAGCATTATGTGCAGTCGTGTTAATTGCCGTAGCCAGACCTACACAAAGCTACCGTAAACGTTAATGCTTCAGAGCTGCTCTCTTTCCCACATCAAAAAGTATTTTTCTACTGTCCTACATGCTGTACTCAGTCATACATTAGCCTAACAGTGCCCAGCAGAATGCTTCCTACCCTTTTTAATATACCACCACAGCCACATGTTATTGTTTTGGTTGGATGTGAGCAGGGCCGGCTCTAGCCCTTTGTTTGCCCTAGGCGAGATTGAGTTTTGCGCCCCCCCACTGCAGAAATACCATAGACTGTATATAAGAATGGACCAACAGATCCCGTTGCTCTGGACGGAGACCAGTGAAGGATATTAGAAGCACTTTTCCGGTGATGGCTGAGCGTTACTGCGCAGCCTCCAACTGAGAGAGACGACGTAAATGTGACGTGAGCAACCTGTCTGAAAGTTGTAAGTCTTCTGGTAGCTGTGCCAGGAGAAATCTCAATCATTCCCAATCTTGCAGAGACGGAGAGCGTAGGTATATGTAAGGAGATAACATGGACACAGGCTAATTATTGCTAACTAAAATGCTAGTTAACATTACTAATTAAACTTAAACAGCTAATGTAAGTCCAAACTGCCTGCGACCTTCTCCTGTACTATACGGTAATTCCTCTACTGTGCGACAGTAAGTCGCGTGGTTATGACACAATCGTTAGCCTATTTTTATAAAAACGTATACTACGGAGCCATAACGTTTGATACAAGGTAATGGAGCCTTTTATACATTGTCGTGTTTCTTAAGAAATAAACAATGGACAAATAGAGTCTTTAAACGCTTCAGATGTAAAGTTATTCACCGTCAAAGTGACGTCAAAATGAATGGCAGTCAATGGGATGCTAGCGGGAGGTGATGGCTTGTTAGCATCAAAATGCCGCCATAGGAGATTCGAGCTCTGAAGTGAAGCTTACCCCCTTGAGAAATACACGTAGCACAAACGGAACACATCTGCCGCAGCATGCCCACAGCAGAGTGCATCATAGGCGGAGTTTGACATTCGAGCCGGGGGAAACAAAAAACCTCATTGTAGCAGCTGAGACCTGGCCTACCACTTGGGGAACACAGCACAAGCACATATGGACAAAATAAACATATATGTTTATTTTTAAAGCAGATTTTAATTTACATTGTAACAATTTAACAATTCGCCCTTATGAAATCCAATCGCGGCACGGCTGTCTTGGAACGCAATAGACAGACGCTTAAGTTCAACTAAAATGTAACAGTGAACAATCAATGTTGGACCTACAGTCTGTTGAGATGCCTCTCCAAACGCAGAAATGAAGCACAGTCACAACATAAAACCATAAAAAAAAAGGGTCACGGTGTATCCAGCAAGGCCGATACGAGCGTCACATTCACCAGCCAGCTCCAAACAGGTGAACGAGGCCTCTCCACTTCGCCGTTTAAACAAAGTGGAATAGAACATAGGCTATAAAAGTCCAAAACGCGCAATCACTCAGTAAGCTGACAGCAAATGTATATACATGGCATTTAGGCAACCTTTATTGCAACGTTGGCACGGCAAGCTGTCCAGACATAGTGCAACAGTAACTTTCGTTTTTTGCGTCCTGCATATGTGTCGACAATGGTCTCAGGTGAGAGGCAGAGCCCAGAAAAAATATTTTATATATTTATATTATATAATATTTTATTTTAAATATTTTTTTTTACTAAAGCAGTATATGACATTTGATGTATTACCACCATTTGGTTGTTTTGTGTTGTTTAAAATATTTATAAAAGATCTGGTCATGCCAGATGTAATTATTCCACTAATTTTTTTTGGGGGGGGGGGGCAGTGCTCCCTAACTAAATCATTAGTTTGAAGTTTTCCCCCAATTAGGAAATTATCAACAATGATCATCTATTCAATCTAATCAAGCAAGCAAGCTAACGTGTGGCTGAGAGGGCGCCCTATATGATCATGTTTAATAAACGTGTTTTATTTCGATGGTCATTCTAATTCTATTATTAATGAGAAGTAGACCTAAGGGCGACACGGCGCCCCCAACACATTTGACACCCTAGGCCAGGGGTGTCAAACTCATTTTCACTAAGGGCCACACTGAAAATAGAGAATCACACCAAGGGCCAGACATGGAGAGTCTATTGACATGCTTTTGTTACTGCATGTCACTTTTTTTTTTTTAACATTTTGGTAGCTTTTTCCCTCATTTTTGTTGTTTTTGTTCCGACTTTTTTGTGGCTTTCTCACACATTTGTCACCTTTTTGTAAATGTGTTGCTTTTTCTGACATTCTTGTAAGCTTTTTGTCGTATTTTTGTTTACATAAAGCCCTACAAAAGTCATCGAAAGAGTTCCTTAGCCATCATAGAATTTAGCAAATCAAGCAAGACAATGATACAACCTGTTTCACAGCCTGAATATGAAAACTCTCTGCTGCTTCTGGGGGAATTTCTGAGTCTCCGAGTCGGCAAATCTGCCATTTTCTGCTTTGAATGTCACGTAATTGCAGTTTATAAAACACTTTCCTGTGTTCTTGGTTTGGCGCACAACTAGGCGGGCCAAAAATGTATTGTGAACCCAAATTGATGTACAGGGGGCCGGATTTGGCCCGCGGGCCTTGAGTTTGACACATGTGCCCTAGGCATTCGCCTGGTTCGCCTATAGCAATCGCCGGCCCTGGATGTGAGCGACAGATCAGGTTGTGCATTGTCACTGCAATCGATTCTCAAGTGGGCTGGTGGGTAGTGAGATCATTTTAGGGTAGCATGGCATGCAGATTCTTTGAGGAAAAAAAACAGAATTCATCACTCCATTCCATTCAACACATACAAACTGTTGCTGTTCACACTAGGCAGTTGGCAGTCTGAGGTTGAGAACCATTGATATAGCTCGTAGTGACTTTGAGGATTCATTTTCTCGAACAATGTGATATGCTTTTTTTTTTTTTCTTCTTTTTTTTTCTTCTTGTCAGGTTCCCCATCAATGACAAAGACAGGTTGCAGCAGTGGATCCACAATCTCAAGAGAAAGAGCTGGACACCAAACAAGCATTCTCGCCTCTGCTCCATCCACTTCACACAGGACAGTTTCATCGTTGGCCGGGAACGAGTTACCCTTAAACCAGACGCGGTGCCAACCATCTTCTACCCACATTTACACATAAAGGCCAAGGTGAGGCACACCAGAGTCAGTAAGAACACAACTGTTAGGAAGACTGACCCTGCCACACAAGCGCGTAGACGCAGGAACGTCAGTCACGACCATGACTACATCGGTTGCACTCCCAGTGAACCACAGACAGTCGAGGTGAACGTAGCCAGCTGCAGCCAGAGCCATTCTGCAGATCACGGTGCATACTCGCTGAAAAACTCCTCCAGTCCTCTAAAGAGGAAGGCGCCGCTTGTTCAAAGTAGATTGCTTTCTTGCAAGAAAAAAATTAAGCTTCAAGAGCAGACAGTCAGAAGACTGAAAGAGAAAGTGAAGTCTCTCTCCTCAGTAGATCCAAGTAGCTCGTGTTCTTGCAAGAAAAAAATGAAGCTTCAAGAGCGGACAATCAGAAGACTGAAACAGAAAGTGAAGTCTCTCTCCTCAGTTGTCACTGATCTGAAAGAGAAGCTGCGTGTTTCCAACAGCTGCGGTGATGTGCTGGAGGCTTCCTTTAGCGGCGTTCCTACAGAAATTCAAGTGATTCTTGAGTAAGGCGCACAGCATCGCCAAAAGACTGATCTCACCTCAGCCAGACCGTTGACCCCATTCCCCTCCAGGGATGCGTCCCAGGTCTCTATGAACCCGGACCAGCAGGTTCAGAGGAAGCCCACCGACACCTCCTTGCCTGTGCCTGATGAGCTGAACCACGTTCATGGGGGCCGCTTTGACAGGGGCAACAAGGAGGTAGCCATCAACGTTGTGTCCCCAACTTTGAATATACGGTGTATCATTACGAAGTTCTACCACATAAGTAATAAAGCCACATGACATTTCTGTCAAAGCATGTCTACTTGAAGTGTCTACTGTGTGTTTCAATAATAAATATTGAATCATTTGGTAAATAAATATTGCTTTATTGAACGTCATGATTGGTGTACAACCAGTGTCAGCCAAAAACACAAATAAAAATAAATAAAACATCCCTATCCCTTCTCTAGCTACATTCGTCGTGGGGAGGAAAAGAGAGAGGCCATGGGGTGGATGGCTAGGGTGATACACAAATGGCACGGTGGGGGGGGGGGGAGCAGTGACTGTTGAACAGTGTTATGTCTACCAATGTGATAATGTATTAAACTAAAGACAAAAGGCACATACACAGCCATCTTCTAACCGTATACATACTGGGAACTATATTCTCAGAAGGCGAATCACTGCTACTTGGGCGGAGTGATTAGCCCAAACTCTGCTCCTCATCCGGGGCTTCTCCAAGGGGGTAAGCTTCGCTTCAGAGCTTGAATCTCCTATGGCGCCATTTTGATGCTACAAAGCGATCACCCCCCCGTTAGCATCCCATTGACTGCCATTCATTTTGACGTCACTTTGACGGCAAATAACTTTACATCTGAAGCGTTTAAAGACTCTATTTGTCCATTGTTTATTTCTAAAGAAAGACGACAATGTATAAAAGGCTCCATTACCTTGTATCTCACATTATGGCTCCGTAGTATACATTTTTGTAAAAATAGGCTAACGATTGTGTCATAACCACGCGACTTACTGTCGCACAGTAGAGGAATTACAGTATAGTACAGGAGAAGCTCGCAGACAGTTTGGACTTACATTAGCTGTTTAAGTTTAATTAGTAATGTTAACTAGCATTTTAGTTAGCAATAATTAGCCTGTGTCCATGTTATCTCCTTACATATACCTACGCTCTCCGTCTCTGTAAGATTGGGAATGATTGAGATTTCTCCTGGCACAGCTACCAGAAGACTTACAACTTTCAGACAGGTTGCTCACGTCACATTTACGTCGTCTCTCTCAGTTGGAGGCTGCGCAGTAACGCTCAGCCATCACCGGAAAAGTGCTTCTAATTGACTTCACTGGTCTCCGTCGAAGTCTACGGCGTCGCTCGGTCCATTTCGTTCACTGTCTGTTGATAATAGGGCTACTGCTCAGAAAATATTGCATAACCTGTTCTGAGGATGTTTCAATGGCTGAAGTTGATTTATAAAGATGCTTCGACCCCTTATCATGTTATTTCTATTCTTAAACATTGTCATTAACACTAAATCTTTTTATTTATTTTTTGCATTTTGTATCACACTTAAGCATGATAGCATATTAATAGGCCACTAGAATAACGACTACTGCTACTACCACACTACGAAAGATTTTTTTTAATTTTTTTTTTTATTTATTTAGTTTTTTTATGCTTTAGTTTTGTGTACAGAACAATTCTGTCTCAATGTAGTAATCATCATAAGCCAATTCCAATAATCAGCCCTATAATTAAAAGTCCTGGCAATCACAAAGAGAGAGACAGATTTGTTAAATCATAGTTCATAGTCAAAGTACTCTTAAATAAAAAGTCTAAATACTACTCAAATTTCCTAAAAGTTTAAATTTTGTTTAATGTATTTGTTTATGTATTTGCTTATCATTTTCATGGTTGATGCCCCAGGTGATTTCAATCACCTACTTATTTTATTTATTTTTGTCTTTACTGTGTAATGTGTAACTGTCCATCCACATCCTCATGGTGTCATTGTGAAATAAAGTAAAATAAATTCACATATTTTCAATATGTCATATAATATATATATATTTAATATATATATATATATATATATATATATATATATATATATATATATATATATATATATATATATATATACATAGTTCTTATTTTTGTGCTGAGTATTTTCTCCAGAAGCAGCCCAGGAAGCAATAGTCCTTGCATGTGCAACAAATGTCTTGGCCACTTCAATCTTAAAATATCAGTGCGAAGTGTTCCTCATTGTGTGGTTGTGATGTTTCTTTTTCAGTCTGATACAGTCAGACAATACGTTGCCTTCTCTTACAATGTGAAAACGCTGTGTTTAACACAGCGTTACGCTGTCTTGTCTTGTTAGAAAAGAAATGATTCTCTCTCACCCCCTCAATGATTAACACTCAGTTACGCGGCCTTCGAGTACTACACTGAAAGTTCAGACAAGTAGCCAATGAATCATCACGCTTCACCGACGGTTGTAGTGTCACAAAACTGTAATTTCCTTGTCTGGTATTACCGGAGCAAAGGTTAAGCATTTAGAAAAGTGACGTGTATGTTTACGCAAATTCATGATGTCACGTTGAGCATTAAGCATTGCATCGTGAAATAATGAAAAGTGGCTGTGGTGCTTTGGATATCAAAATACAGGGGTGGCAGTAGAGTCTCAGTCAGTAGGAAGTTGGCTTGGGAACTGGAGGGTTGCTGGTTAAGTCCCCATACGGACCAAAAGTATGGTGGCGGACTGGTAGCTGGAGAGGTTTCCAGTTCACCTCCTGGGCACTGCCAAAGGTGCTCTTGAGCAAGGCACCCATCCCCTAACTGCTCGGGGTGCCTTTCCATGGGCAGCTCCCTCACTCTGACATCTCTCCATTAGTGCATGTATAGGTACTGCGTATGTGTGTGTAATTCAGGCCTGTGTGTAATAACAACAGAGAGAAAACATTGTGGGATTAATAAATTAATGCAAGAACATCAGTTTTAGTTTTCTTGATAGGGACTTTATGGTAAATAATGTGACAGTATCAAGCGCATCATGATTTCGGCAGCTAGACAGTCAGATGACACTGTTTAGAGAGATTTTAGGGAGGCATAGATTAAATCTATCTGGAACCGTTGGGGGACGAAAGTAAGATTTTTGAAAAGTGTGAGTGACCAGATCACCTCAGTGCAGTCAATCCAGCACAGGGCCAATGTTCAATTTCTCAGGTTTCCAGCAGCTTGAATCCTGACCTCTGTGCTCGAATAATGAGGCGACAAACTTCTGTTTCTAAGTTGACATTTAGATATTTTTTTTGTAAGACTGCAGTAAACCACAGGAATAACATTAGAAGCCAACTCCATTTTAAAAGGAGCCCTTCTCTCCAATCAAAGGTTCCCTGGGCCTGAGATATTTCATGAACACTTAACACAGTTTGTCTACTTCAGGTTTTTGGGGGTTTTATGTCTCTTGCTATATGCTGCTGGCAGGGTTCACGCGCTGCATGCCCAAATAGGTTTTACTGGCTGCCCAGGCCCTCTATTACAAACCTTCCCTGGAAAAATACAACCATTGCATGATGTGGTGAGATGTGGAAACATCGGGGTGTACATTATTCAGACATTTAAAATCTGCAGGGAGCGGTGAGAGATTTATAAACTCTCCGTTCAGTTATGAGTAAGAGGCCGTTGAACTTTCCCTCTGGAAAGTTAGATGACATAAGTTACGACACTGGTTAAAGCTGCTTTATTTCGTCTGTCTGTTTCCGCAGTTGTTCAGCTCCCGTTCACATTAAGCCTCTAACACTGTCGGATGAATTAAACACGTTTTTTTGGACATTTTTTACCACACTGCGCATAGCAGCTTGATTTTGAAGGATCATACAAATGCTGATCCAAGAGCTGATGTTTTCCCAACTAATTAAATGTAACTAATTTCCGTGCCAAAACATGGCAAGTAGTCACTCTTTCACCAAAAAAAAAGCATTTGGAGCAGCAGTTAGACCATCATGAGACACTAAAGTCTCAGACCCAGACTAATCAAATTATTTTAGGCTCAGCAGCTCTTTGAGGCCCAGAGGTGCATGAATAGAATTCCGAAAATATCCACAAAAATAAACTTAGTTGGTCACATCAAAGATTGACAACATGACTGAATAACGTATGGCAAGGTGGATATTAATCCTAGTCAGGAGTATAGGCTGTATATACAGTCTCTAGTCGGGAGGAACAGGGAATACTGTATGTATGCAACAGAGCTCATGAGCTGGTATGACCTTAGAAAACATGTGATTCAGTCCCTGCCCTGAGCAACCAGGACACCCGATGAAACATCAATCATGGGATGAAAATAAGTTATTTCACCTCTTTCAGTTATATAGTTTGTCTTTTACTTTGTTAGGATCATCTTGTGAGTTTATGGACAGATTGTCCATATGATTTTACTCACAGGTGGTACATTTTTCTGATACGATCTTTCTGATCTCTACGAGTGTAGTATTTTTTTATTTATTTTTTTACATTGTTGTATTGGTACTTTAGGAAAAGATCTGAGTACTTACATCAGCCCCATTTAGATGGATTTAAAATTCAGATATCATAGACAGGGACTTGATTCGTTTGCAGGGTCAGGAAATCATTGCTCTGAGTGTTTTCCACTTTGTCTTTTGAATCTTTTTTTTTTACCCAAAAAACAGCACATTGGGTGGGCTTCTCTCTGCCGTCATCGGGACAGCAGAGACCAGGAGCGACCCGCCATAAAAACATTTCTCGGTTTATCACTCAGGCAAGCTGGTTTATGTTTGAAAAGCAGGACACTCTGGGGTGCTGTTACTTTATAGGCGCACACACATGGAAACACACTGCCTGACCAGGACATGGAGACATATTCATCTACTTTGTGTGTGTGTGTGTGTGTGTGTGTGTGTGTGTGTGTGTGTGTGTGTGTGTGTGCACCTCTATGCACACATGCACGCACACACAAACAGTATCAGTAATAAGGCCTTGGAGCTGTAGCTGTGTGAGAGGTAATTACTCCATGCAGCTCAGCAAGGCTTTGATGGAAAGTTTTAGACTAACTGGCTCGACTGTAAGAAGCCTTGACTCTGCTTCTTTTTTAACAAGAACTCTTTATGGCTCATTTTTGCTCTCTTTTCTCTCTTAAACGCTCCAGTTTCATGGCATCCTGGAAAGGTTTCATGTCTCATTTTTTAAATATAACATACAAGAAAAGGGTTTAATTCACACAATACAGTGGATGAATGTCGGGGACTGTGATGGTACTGTTGTTGTACAGTCCCATCACATGCTGTCAAAAGCAATGTGAGACATTTAGAAGTTGTTTTCCTTCTCGCTGGCAAAGCAAAGCGTCTTTATGACGCTGAGGTCTGCCTGCTTTGTCTGCACGCTGCGTCTGACTCATGTGGGACCGTGTTGGGTGAGACGACGGCTTCCCTTCTCAAACCACTAAAAGCCAGTTGTGTGTGTATTGCAAGTGGTCTGGTCCACAGCCTGTGTGTGATGTGTCTGCTGTGGTAGCAGAGCAGTAGTTTGCGCAGGCCGTGCACGCGCGCCTGTTGACTTTCTAGCCTATTTGCTGCTCCTTTTTCAGCCACTGGCCAAAAACATAAAGTATTTTTGGAACATCATTACTCAGGATCTGTGTTTTTAGCCAGAGCCATGTAAGGCACTTTATTACAGATGCTTTTTTAAGGCACCATGCTCCAAATAAGAGAACTCATCACCATCACCTCCTTCCATTTCAGTTTTGTATCTACTATTGGTACTAATACCCTTCCATTTCAGGTTTGTATCTAGTATTGGTAGCTCTACAGATACTAGATACAAACCTGAAATGGAAAGAGGTGATAGTGACTCTGGATGTAAAAATAGTTAAACTAACATAATCAGTGATTTGGCAACCTGAGTGTGATGTCCACTGAATTGCAAATGTGCTGCTCTGGGCAATATAAACCAATCTAATCCCTGCTTTGACATCACTGCTCTGGACACACTCACACATACACACACACACACACACACGTATACACACATTTGAGTGTTTTATGCATGTCTGCGTCAGCAAAAGCCTGTGGACAAACACCACAGATGTCCAAGACCGATTGGTGTGCTCCCTGACAGAAAGGTATAAACATGTCTTTCAGAATATGGTGAGAGGATTCTGTAAACAGTTTGCAACTTATCTGAAAAGAATCATATAACATAAGTCTTCACATTAATACCTATTTTTTAAGCATTTTTTTATTGGTTTTACTGGTGGTTTTACTTTGTGTGTATGTAATGGATGAATTATCCAGTTGTATGTATTGGATGGATTATAATTTCATCCCTGATTGATTTTGATTAGATTTTGATGGTAAATTCCCCCAGAACTAAACTTTGTGTGTGAACATGGTAAACATTACAGCTACTAAATATCAGCAGGTTTTGCATTGTTATAGTGAGCATGTTAGCATGTCATTAGCATGTATCTAAGTTCAACCTCACAAAGCTATAGCATGGCTGGAGACTCTTGTTATTTATCAGCCTATGTCTAATTTCATTAAACATCTGATCCTTTCAGTGCAGGTTTGGTAGTTTTCATTAAGTTATCTTTTAGTTGCAGCTATTGTTTTTAAGTATTTTAGAGAGAGGCGGGATTTTTAAAGGCAGAAATTCTTCCATGTTTTTGCAGGTCCTCACAAACATTAGTTAAAACTATATGCAACACTGGTAATAAGTGGTTGAAAGTGAATGTGATGTCCAGCATATAAACAGAAGGATTCCCATACTCTCTCAGGTATGTATCTTATTTTCATATAATATATTATGCAGAGAGAGGTCTGCAGCCATACAGGGTTTGGTCCTAATGAGCTTACTCAAGCACAAAAACATCAGAGATGCCTCCAACACTGACCACCTTACGTAACCGATGCTCCGTAGCTCATCCACAGAAATTCTAATCCTCTGTTGCCATAGATACGGCTGTCCCAACGGGCCTCCCCTGTACTCCAAAAAAGGAGCGACCTCGATTAATAAATGCAAACACAAAAAGGTCTTTTGACAGCAATAAAAGTGGTGAATGTGACCTAGGGAAGTCCAGGGCTCGTGTGAGTGTGCACTTGCCCTGCTGAAGTCTTGGAACTGCAGGTGGACCCTGGCCTCTGATCTCCCTGTAGAGGAGGAAAAAATAGAAAAAATATTACCCTTTTCCCACCAATGTTAGCATGCACATGTAGGTTTTAAACCCATAGATGTAAAACACTAGACATGACATGTCTTTCTGAATATTTCACCTTAGCACAAATCTTGGCAGTGATTAAGTTAAATCATGTTTCAACCAATTCTACTCTTTGGTGGGTTGGCCTGGTCTATTCAGGCCCAGAATCTAATCCAACATTTCTCTGTGAACTTTACTCAGTCAAAGGAGCCTGGAGGTATGAGAGGAACCAGTGGGAGCAGAGCTGTGTAGTCTACCTGCACTTGACTAACACCTTTTTTGCCTGCAGATGTAACCTATATAGAAACTGGTTAGCATATAACAATAATCAAGTCAGCTAAACCAGGCAGTGGTGTTGCAGTTTTACTTGTGGGTGGCTGCTCAGATGCAAAATCAAATATAAAGTAATGAAAATAAAAGCATATTGGATTAGAGAAGGCAGTGGGGGGGGAGGCGTTTCATGTTGCAATGAGCAAAAATTGGATAAAAACGTTAATTTTGCCAGTCCTGGTTATGGAAAGTGTTGAATAATAGAAGGGGAGTTTAGTAATGTTGCAATAGATCTCAGGCAGCAAAATGCTTTCTATAATTGGCAATTACAACACAAATGTTGCAATAACACAACATGAAATGTGTCTTCAATAAATCCACAATCTGTAGATTAAAATCCGTGTGTTTTTTTCAAGCTTATTTGTTCCTTATAAACAGTTAATGTATAGCAAACAGTGGTACGTTTTGCAGAGATACTACTACAGACAAATCACAGCAGAACTACAACATCACACAAGCACGTCGTTCATAACATAGAAGATACAAACATATACGCAATGCGTTTATGATGAAATGGCTTCAAAAATCTGATGTTCAAGGAACATTCGAGCAATGTAATAATGTCATCATAGTACATAAACCTATCATAAACTTGGTTAAGTTAATTGGAAACACACCACTGAGATAATCAGTGACAGTGATGATTTTGATAAAGCATATTAAAGTTATAATGATCACAATGGCATTATAATGTAAACTGTAAACTAACCTCTGTGTAGCATAGACACACTAATTCTTAGTGTAAGTATATTATAGGGATGTTATTATGGATAAAAAAATGAAAAAGTCTATATGTTGGGTATGAAGTAGGGCACCGCAATACTTAATTCAAAATGGTTTGACACATACTTTGTCTTCAGCAAATTCTTCTGCGATTTGGATATTGCACTATTCCATATTGCGATTTCGTTAAAATTGCGATTAATTGTGCAGCCCTAGGATGAAGTTATAATAAACTCAGTATTGGTGCTCAATAAATTCCAATATGAATAATATATGAGTATTTAGATACTTTGTTTAACAGATAAAATACAACAAATTATGCTAAAAGTGTCACAAAGTCACTATAGAGTGGCACTGACTCACTATAAGAGACTATAACAATATTCTGAATTATAATAATGATGCCGTGGTCAATAAAAACGCCACAGAGCAGGAAAATGTTATTCATTCATAGGCTATATTATAGAGCCGTTGCACGCGATGTAAAGCATAAGAAAGTAGGATAAAGTTATTCAAAACAAAGTAATAACTACTTTAGTATTGCATTTTGGAATATAACAGTGCTATTTCTTGTAGTAGGCCTATAGGACACGCCCAGAGACATTTCCCTTATTAATGACCATAACATCACGCTGTAGCCAAACTTAAGCCCGCCCCTGGTAAAAGCAGGGGCGCTCCATGTGACGCTGGGGCTGTTACAAAAATCCAGTATGGCGGAATCTGTCAGGAGATGAATTTTCTTGTCCCCTCTCCCCCCTCCCACCTCAACCCCTCCTGCGTTTGAGAAAGCCCCCAGAGTCTAACATGGGAGAGAAATAAAAGCACTGCGGGACACATGTTGGTGACGACTGGCTTCCTCCTGGCCCGTGTAGGTGAGCTGTTGGTGTGTTCGTGTCCCCCTCGGGATGAGTGTGTAGCCGAGCTGCGCCGCTTTGATGTTGATATTCAGGCAGGGATGCGATGCACAGACAGCATTCATCAAAACAATGTCCGGCTGAAGTTTCCACTCTGCTCCGCTTCGCTTTCGGTTTCCCGTTCTATTTTTACGGCTTGCTCTTTGAGCCTGAATCGTATCTATTTCTGGTAGGAATGATTCCACATCTTTAAACCATTTAGCTAAAGATTCCAGACGGTTTGTTGCAATGTAGCGGGCGGGAAGTGTGAAGGCAGTAAGGGGGGGGAGATGGACAGGCGATGTTTATTATGCTGATTGTTGCTGAGCTATTTTTAGTGCACGGCCGAGCCCTAGGCTTTAATGCAATATACATAGTGGCAACACGCCTCTATCGCCTTATACTTGTGTTATTGGCGAGATAAATACGTAAAATGAAGGTACAGGCCTGCGTTAAGTGTGTGTTCGAGTGTGTGTGAATGGTTCGGGATGGGCGGTGGTAATTCTCTGCATGCGTCAATCTTTTTTTTTTGTGAATGGGGGCGTACGGGTTGTTGGAGCAAGTACGTCAAAGCAACACATTACGGCTAGTTTAAAGTGCCGTTAAGCGAACTGAACGGTTTGTAGTACGAAATATTAGTCAGAGATGGTGAATTTTGAGTTTTGAGTTTGGACTGGAGTGCAGGGTTAGTAGCCTACCCACCTTTTTGTGACAGGCATTTATAGCAGCTAGTGTCATAAATAAGTTACATGCTTAATGAATGTTTTTGTTTTTGGAGAAACAAGCTATTTATTTGCTATTATTTGTGTCATTTTCCATCATAACTGGTTTTTAACCCATGTTCCAGATCTGTGTCTCCCCCCGATCTGTCACCCTTCATCAAGCAAGCTCTTTTAGGGACAATGGCCTAGAATGCACACACACGAATACCCCTCCCGAGACAGATGAGATGCCCTGGGAGAATGGTGTTGCATGAAGCCCCCCTGGGGTGTCAGCCCCTCCCTGAGACACACACACACACGTTGCCCCCCCCACACTCCCACCCACCCCACCCCTCCTTGCTTTTCCATCACAAAGCGCAAGTGTGTGTGCACTGACCGACTTTTTTGAGGGGCAATTTGTCCTGCGGCTGGACTGTCTGGCCCTCTTGTCTTGAGACCCACCCCCCTCTAAATGCACGTACACGCGCACACACGCACACACACACACACACACACACACACACACACACACACACACACATATGCATCCATCCTGCTTTAGAGGACCTCTCAGACCTCTGCCAACACACACACGCACACACACACACACACACAAGGGGGCGTGAACATGCACGCTACCCCCATGCCATCACCCTCCACCCACCTCGCCCTCGGGCAGTTTTACCCCTTCTATTTTTGGTAGTAAAGTCGACTTGATGCTTTGGGCTCGAGCCGTGATTACATCTGACACTCCTGCTCCAGGCTCGAGGAATTCGGGCTACTCTCCGAAAACAAAGAAAATTCAGAATCAGCAAAAAAAAAAAATTAAACAATCTAGTTACTTCCAAAAACCAAGAAAAGATCATTTATCACCAACACAAATACAAGAATCAAAAGGTTCCTGCTCTGTAAAATTCAAATGTTCATAAGACTAACAGGGCCGTTCTACCCATTTCTAGTGTACAGTGAAAGTATATACATCAATACATCATACTTCCATGTTTGTTTTCTTGATTTTGGAGCACCCTAATCAAAAAGAAACTATTTCCGGGAACAAGCAATTTAATGCCCGATTGGTTTACAGCTTCTTGCAGCATAAGCACGAGGTCCAAACTTGAGGTTGTGATGAGTTTTCGAAAGGTGGTCTTGGATCTGCATGGCAACAGTATTTTACTTTAAAACAAAAAAAAGTTTCAAGGAGCAGGATGTCACAATGGGCTTAATAAACAAGAAATAAAGGGGTTGTAATAAGTTGTAAGTGATACTTTTTTTCAACCACGGCGTACAACTTTTGAAGTCTTGTTGCCTATTCAGTATTTCAATCCTTATAATCTTTAGTTGCAGGCCTACAGTAGATAATATAATTGCTTTGATGGACATAAAAACTGTCAGTTCTTTTAACAATTATAGATGACCAAGCCATCAGGTCTATACTGTAAGTGGACAACAGTTGCCATCTCCAAATTAGTGTCACTGAAAGATCGACACTGTAAATAACTTGGAAAAGAGCTGTGTGTGTGTATGTGTGTGTGTGTGTGTGTGTGTGTGTGTGTGTGTGTGTGTGTGTGTGTGTGTGAGAGAGAGAGACATTAATAGAGATACACCTATGCAGCTTTTTTTAATCTCCTGATACCTATTCTCTCAACTCATAGATATCTGTGCTCTCCTTTTCCCAAATTTAAAATCTGTATACCTCATGGTTCTTTTTCATCCTCTCTGATAGGTTGGTACCGGTGCCAGACAGCGAGCTGCCTCTCTGGTTGGAGTAGCCAAATCAAAAGCTTCATGGGGATTGGCTGTTGCTGCTGGAAGTTTACTTCCTGTTTCCAGCCTTGAGGAATTATTGACCGACCGTCCTGAGTGTTAAATCAGCCTGAACACACACACACACACACACACACACACACACACACACACACACACACACACACACACACACACACACGCACGCACACAGTCGGCACATCCACAGTTTTGGAAGGATAATAGCCTCCTGATTGCCACCCTGTAATCACATCTGAACTTGGGCAAACACACATCTGTTCTGCAATACACACACCAAGCCGGGCGCTCATCTGCCGTACTGCGTGGGCACGCACCTGACCCACCTGTCAGCGATGACATCACACAGCCACCAAGGTAAGATCTATGTCAGTACATCACGCTTGTTGTTTCCTTGTCAGTCAGCATGAAGCCGTTTTTGTACAAGGTGGAAATGAGTCACTTTTCTTACACATGTAGGATAAAGTTTCAATATCACAATTTGACTCAGCGGCTTATTTTTCGGGAGTAATTTCAGGTCTTATGTCACCACAGATAGCAAAATTAGATCCATGCATTCAGATTATAATCCACCGTTAAATGACATTTTTCTGGCCATTGTTTTGACTTCCTGCATCATTCCTAATTTAAAAGCCTAATGTATCAGTTGGATGGGGGGGGGTCAGTCACCCTGGTTGAAGGATCAGCTAATGCTCCTTAAATTTAATCAGTCTGACTTAAAGTGAAGCTGCATCCCAGGGCTTTTTTTTGTCTTTTAAAAGTCTGGGCGAAACTTTAAATACTTATATAATATGTTGACACAAAAGGTGCACAAATACCAGTGTAGGATACTGATTAAATATGCAAGATTAAGCTGATGCACCGACTAGACCTACGCACTGACTTGTCACGTGTGCAGTAATGAGAATTAAGCTCCTCCATGCAGTCACATGATTAAGGGGGTAATCTCTCTGCCGCTACATCTGTCATAGGAACATTTTGATTTTGGGCACAGACAGATCGCAGCTCGCTAAAACGCAATAAAACATTTTAATCTGGTTTTATGACTGTTAATTGGCTTGATTCAATATGAATGAGCTCCAGAGGGCGAGAGAAAAAGTCCATAACAAGGGCTCATTAAGAGAGTCTACTTTCCTCTTTGACACCCAATCAAGCTCAGTTTAGAAGCTCGTGTTTTAGCAGAGCTGATAAATTATTCGGTAAGCAGCTGGCAGATGAAAAGGTTAGCTCCCTGCCCTGGTTGGTGTGGTACCTGACAGCGTTGACTGTGTTTACTTTGTACATGTAGGAGTGTGTGCAATAGAAATACCACAGCTGAGGTAACCCCCCCCCCCGGGCCCCGAGGGAGATGAACGAGCTGCAGCCTCAGCCGGCGCCCTCAGCCCTCCGACGTCTCCATCACACTCCAGACGGTAGTGGGGATATTCAGTACTCTGGGGCACATGTGTATGCTCTTGAAGTTGCACACGTGCCTGTCCACAGACATCTCGCCATGGTGTTGACTAGTTGACTAGTAATTGTTTTGATTTGAACGACTCTGGATTCCAATTCTTTGAGGGGTGGAGTTGAAACGGGTCACATGTAGGGGTGCATGATATATCGGCTCAATGTCGTTATCGCGATATCACGTTGCGCAATACTATATCGAAAGTGTCGCGATAAGTATGCAATATTTAGTTTATTTTGTGGAGCGCCGCGTCCCGTCCGTTGCCTGCGTGGCTTAGTTGTGTTTGATTTAGAGTCCGCTTGAAACGCTGTAATGATCATCATTTCATCGGCCAGTTACCGTGCCACCTGCACATGTTAGTGCACGTCAGCGCACGGGGCCACTACGTGACAAACCCTATGGAGCGTACCACGTGTGTGCATATTTTGAGAGAGCGACAGCGTGAGTGACAAAATAGATAGAGACACACTTTTATACTGTACAACCAGTAACACATGTCCTGTTCTGTAGACATGGTCCTTATTTATTTATTTATTTATTCATGTTGTACCACTGTTATTCAGTTGAAATAAAACTTGTGTTGTATTTGTTATGAATCTATTTTGATGCGTTTTCCCATAACTTTTGTAATTGTACATATGTTTAAAAATATCGAAATTAATATCGATATCGCAATATTCATAATCGATATCGCAATATCACATTTTGTCAATATCGTGCAACCCTAGTCCTCCCATGCTTATTTCACAGATGAGAGGACAGTTTTATTTCGATTCATTGGTAATTTACGGTTGTACCGGGCTTTTTCAACGCCCCACTTTAGAGCTTCCGCTTACTGTGGCTGCAACACGACAAGCGCCTGGAAGTACGGCGGCTGCCACGGAAATCAAGACTGCTTGATCATGTGTTCCATTTGTAACCGATCATCAGATTCCAAAACGATTCCAATAAAGAAACGATTCCATTGGAATTGGAATTTTTGAAACGATTCCAAGTTGGAACTGGTTCTCGATTCCCAATCCTAGTGTTGACTCACTTTCCCTGTCCCCGAGTAAGGGCAAATCACATTCTATTGTTAGACTAACCTAAGATTAGTGAGCCTCAACAGTTGTCATTAGACCGCCCATTCCTATTCCTTCACACATCTCCTCTTCAAACAGGGCCGACGAAATGAACGCCCTGCTAAGCCTAAGAAATGATTTTGACGCTGATATCGGCTGACATATGCGTGCGATGTGATGATAAGTGACATATTAAATGGTCGGAGTTGTGTTCATCACCTTGAAATTAATTCTAACATACTCTTCTTTTCCCTTTATTATATAGTGACTGTGGATAGACAGGAAAGGGGGAGAGAGATGGGGGATGATGCGCAGCAAGGGACAGCAGATCGGATTCGAACCCGCGTCGCTGCAAAGGACTCAGCCTACGTGGCGCGAATGCTCTTACTGGGTGAGCTAGAGGCCGCCCCGATTTTAATATATACATTTAAGTAGGAGGGCATATTCAAATGATAATCAGTCATTTGTTTCTAGGCGCGTTTTAACTTTCATATTTGTGTTTTCATGATGAAGTCAGAGGCAACATTTTGTATATTGCTATGATTGTTTCTGAGTTCACTTTATTGCCAATATTGGTAAATTTTTATTTAAAAGAATGATAAAGACTTTGACAAGTTCTAAAACAAAATTGTGGTTCATATCATTAAGTTTTAGAAATGTCTTAAAGGGGTACTCCACTAATTGCACTTCCATAAAGGGGACCCACAAGAGATAGATGTAAAATAATTGTCAACATTAAAGCAGCAGAGGCTGAGACATGCTGGCAGTTTATCCCTAGCATGGGTCAAGCTCCAAAAAACACTATCCTACATTTCCCACAATGCAACGCAATAGCATCTAAGTCTTTCATTACTCGACGAGTAAACTGAACTTCTTCGGTGAAATCTTCCGAAAGCCACTTTCAGTCATACAGACTCCAGACTCTTACAGTCTTGTTACAGATCAAAAATGGCTTTTATTCTCCAAACAGTTTTTTGAAATGATACCTTTTTCTATTAATTTATCACAATTACGATTCCGTTGGAAGAAGGCAAACGGTTATATGAATCGATGCCCAGATCTGAACACAGCCAAGGCAGGAAACTTCACTCTGGCCAGGGGCTGTAGCAGCTGATAGAGCAGATAAACTAACCAGCTCCTGTCAAAATATAATAAGATTTAGCTGTTTTTAATTTCCCACGCTGTCCTCCTCTGAGTCTCATCATCTCCACAGTTTGCTTCCCACTAGAGGGCCGAACAGGGCTACCCGGAACATGCCTGTCACCCGTGTTAACTCACCTCTCACTACAACACAAACATAGCTGTGATCTTTTGTGTGTCCAGGAGAGACGATTCATACCAGCAGCTGCTGCTCCTCACTGTCTTGTTTGCCTCTGAAAAGCCTTCAGAGGAGACGATCTCGGGCCTCAGAGTGCTGCCAAGTGTGGGCGTCAATTCAAGGTGTTGCTTCTCTTGTTTGAACGACAGCTTAGAGACACTTGTTGGCTGTCAGTGCACAGAGAGAGAGAGAGAGAGAGAGAGACAGAAACAGGGCCCGAGAGACATTCAAAGATATGAAATGTGAAAAATGTGCAACACTATGGCCTAGTGGCGCTTGTCAGACTCTCACTGAAGTGTTTATGTCAGTGATATTTACAGAAGTGAGAATGTTGCCCGGCAAGGAATCTGTATGTTTGAAAGAGATGCATCAGTTGGATTTCTCTGTTTGTCCTTTTGAGAAACAGATGCAAGGAAATCGATCCTGTGGCTTCAGGTTGCATCCGGGTTGTCTGCAACTGCCAGTTATGTTGAATTGGTTTTATATTGAGGGCAATTAAACAACATTGGCTTTGTTCTCATGGTGAACAATGAGACCTTCAGATCCACGGCTTTGTTGTACTCATGTATTTGTATTGCTATCCAAAGCTGCCAACTTTTCCGTGCTTGCTTTGCATTTATTTCCAATCATGTACCAGCCCTCTATGTAAAGCCGTGTGTGTGTGGGTGTGTGTGTGTGTGTGTGTGTGCGTGTGCGTGTGTGTGCGTGCGCGTGTGTTTGCATGTTCACGCAGTCCATGCAGCAGCTCTGGCGGGTATTTGTGAGTGTGCATGCGTGCCTGCCTGCTTGCGTTCCATTTTTGTAATCTGTAAATGAGCTTACTAGCACGCACGTTTTTGGATCCAGGACTTACTCATTTTCTTTATTACAGCAGCAGTGGGATTTTTAGATTAAATATAATTTACCATAAATCTCTTCCTAGAAAAGTGAAATTTAAAACGCTTTGTTGGGTTTATATTTCCCAGAACAAAAAGGGGTCAGGCCGACGCGGCCCTTGACATCAGTCTTTTTTTGCGGCCATATCAGCAAACGGGCTTCAGTATTTCCACAGGACGGCTTAGTCTGTGTACCCAGAGCTTGAGCACATTAGCTGGCGACATTTGTTTTACACTTGTGCTTAGCAATGAGCTAACATGTTGACCGTGTTTGGTTGAATGGTAAATGTCACGCTCGGGATGTATTGCACTTGTTAATAGCAGTGAGGCTGAATTAAATTGCTCCACCTTCTTGCCAAAAGTATGAGTCTCAGTCCACTGAGCGAAACGACCACTTGACGAACGGAGACATTTTTTTCAAATATTTTCGCACAAGATATGCGCACGGGCATGCATTTTTCTTTTTCCAGAGCTCAAATCTTAGCAAGTAAGTCGCTGAGTAGCTGATCTTTTTTTTACGTTACCGTGGTTACTGCCCTGACAAACTTACAGCAAAAAATAATCAAAAGTATGTTTAGTCTTTTTTTTTTTGTGATTCAGTGACCCTTTAAATCTGTGTTTTTGCTGAATGTTATCCTTTACCCAAAAATGTCTGAACTCGGGGTTTCCCATGATTCTCTGGGGCCCCTCTGTGGTTGTGGTCACTTGCCATTAGCACCCCTTATCGGTTCCTGGTCTGGACAGTCTGGCTTTTGCCCGTGTCTAGATAAAGAGGGAGACCACACAAACCACATTCTGGAGCAAAAGGAAAGACAAGCAAGGGTAGTATTTTCTTAGAAATCAACATATAATGTACAGATGGGTGAAAAAAGTCCTCATTAATAGCACAGGACAGCTGCAACATACAGTACATTACACACCCAGAACAATAAATATTAGAGATGCACCGTTATGGAATGTCAGGGCAGATAACGCTAAGTGATAGTATTCTGTTGGTTAGTAGCAGATACATTAACCAATAAGATTAAACTTTCAACTGTAATAAAGGCCATATTTTTCGATTGACACGTTTATTTTTCCTAATACAACATCAATGTTTAGATGTTTACCATCCCTAGAATGAAGAATATGTTTATCATTGTAGAGAAACCTGTTAAATCCAGATGGTAGTGTTGAAATCCTTTTATCTTTACTGTCATTATCTGCCCATTTCTCTTGGAAGGATTGGATGCATCACTCATGTCGGTCTTTTACCACCATTACAAGCCAAGCTGCTTGATCTCGGGTGCCTCATTGTGAAATTGATGCAGGCAGGATGAACTGTAAGTGGAAATGAAGACATGAGTTTAAAAAAAGGGCAGCCTCCTCAAGGTGTTACAGAGTCTTATTAAAGAGGGAAGGTGATGCCACGAGCTGGCAACAATTTGTTTTTTGCCTTAGTCAGAAGTGCATTGGCTTTCCAGGAAAGTCTGCAGTTTACCACTGGAGCAATAGCTGGGACTGCACATGAGTCACACACATGCACGAACGCGCACACACACACACACACACACACACACACACACACTGAGGCCAGTAAGCGGTTGGTAAGTAAGTGCCAGGTACTGCAAGTGATTATTTGTGAATGAGAGGTTTGAACTTTACATTATTTCATGCAAAGAATGTAAAGTGAACACATTCCACAAACACTATGAAAACCACGTCTGCAGCAGGATACGAACTGTTCAGATTAAATTTTTTACTGCTTTATTTTGCAGAGTCTGTGTGGGCGTGAGCACCTCTATGGTTGTGAACCGGTGAACTTGACACAGTGCTCCTTTCCTCGAAGGCTCAGTGGTATCTAGGTTACAAGCCCAACCGTTTCTAGCTCTGTATAGCCTTGAAACACGACAAAAACAATAAGGAAAACAAAGGACAGTAAACACTAATGAGTAAGGTTAGGATATTGGTCTCTTCAGGCTTCATGCGCTGGTAGATTTGCTGCTTGCCATATACAGATTTATGTCGTGCACGGACTAGTCAACTTGTGTTGGCATTAGTCAAGACAGATTTATGGATACTGGTTAAAGGGAAAGTCATTGTTATTGAAACTAGCTTTACACAATCTGCCGACAGTGATCTCGTTTGGCCACATGTTTAATTCCTGGTCGTGACTTTTCATTTCTTCCTGAGGGTGTCAGGCGATTGACGGTAATGTGGCGTAACACGCTCAATACTCAACTCCTGCCACTGTGAAATAACAAATAAGTGTTTGAAAGCAGGGAACAATAAAGTAAAAAAAAAATAAAAAAAATAATCCTATTTCTCAAAATGTGGAACTACTCCTTTAAGTATCATAATCTGATTGTTTTTTCCCCGTCTGAATATGAAACTGGGTGTGCTGCAGATTGTTTTTTGCGTGTGTAGCTGTGTGTGCACTTTTACTATCTGGTCTGTAGGGAGTTTAGGCAGAAGGGGCGAGGGAGTGCTGCTGACGTAAAATAGCACTACAGACAAGGTAGTGACACCCGCATACCCTGGTGTAGGGTTGTCCCCTTGCTGCTCAGGGAAACATTGACACACGGGACACAGAACGCTGTACACACAGTGTACAGTAAATGCACATGTACTCACAAATGCGTTTTCTTACTGACGCCACCTTAAAAGAATGGGATTGTAGAAGTTAAACACGCACACACCATCTTGGATCGACTAGCCCTGGCTCCTGGTTTCTCATACTAAAGTCATTTTTATCAAGGCCAAAAAGCTAATCTTGTAGATTTATTAGGGCAGGCTCTAAACTCCTGCACATTCACCTTCGCCTTCACCCTGCTGCTGACAGCCTTGTATTTTGCGTTATTGTACACGGCAGGGACAGACAGAAGGTTTTACTCTACCATTCATTTTTTTTCTTAAAAGTTCATGTTTTTTGCCTCGTCATTTTTGACAACCAGCAGCTTTGGGGGGGGGGAGTGATTTGACTACCCATCTTTGGGTCTCACCCCCGTATTTGATAAACTCTGCAGTACAGTACGCTCACAGATCTCTGGATGCCTATAAGTCTACATTATGGATTTGCTTTTTATTACACCTGCCAGATACTATTAAGGGGGCAGCAGTGGCATAGAGATTTAAGGAACACAGACTTGGGACTGGAAGATCACTCGCTTGTACTGGTAAATGGAGAAAAAAAAAAAAAAGTGAACGAGAAACACTTTCCCAAGTGAGAGAAAGTGAGGAACCTGAGGTGCCCTTGAGCAAGACACATAATTCCTAGCTGGTCCAGTAGAGCTGTGATTTCCCTGGGCATATGTCAGATAAAAAAACAAACAGTTGAGACGAACTGTGATAAAAGGAAGCTTCTCCATCCATCGTCTTCTCAAACGTTTAAAAATAAAGTAAAAGTAAAAGCTTCTCTGCAGTGGTTGACTACAGATCTGTGAATACAAGGCCAAAGTGTATGATGGTTCATGCATTACATTTACATTTCTCTCATCCTATTCTCCATTCAGTGACCCCCTTACATCCTCTTATCCAAATGCACGCAATCACACATCCATGCTTAAATCCAGGGGTGAAGGGGTTAACATTTTGTTTCGCTGCAATAAAGAGGGCCCGGCTTATCCCTGAGTCTATTTTTAGAAGCTCACACACACAAGATATGCGCACGGCGAACAAACAATCATTATATGTGCTCTCCCGTGTTGATTCTACTCTTCACGATTGAGCGGTTTGTTGCCGCGTGTCGTGCTGCTTACAAATGGAGAGCGGGACGAGTGCATGCGTCACACAAACCTGCCTCTTTTGTGCGGCGGTCAGTCTCATACGAGCATGAGCCTCATCGAGGGTAATTTCAAGCCTTGATGTTACGTTTTGTCTGCCATCCACTTGCGCTGACATGTTGTTTCTCTCCGACAAAACCAAGTTACGAAATTGTAGTTGATTGCAAAAAAATGTTCCCACCTTCGCTGAGCCCGGTGAACAGAGCTTAGGTTCCTGCCAGCCAGACAGTTCGTTAGTTCTGTCCTCCCATGTGCCACCAACTTGGCTGAACATGACAAACAGTCCATCCCAGATGGTTATATGTTATATGTTTTATGAACAAGCTCTGCTTTGTCCTCCCCTGTGCAAATGGAGCACAGCACTCAGCTTGTCCTGCCATACCTACCCCCCTAAAAAAACAAACACTTAGAGTAATCATGGCCTTTATATAGTATGTCCAAGTACATTAGAAAAGCTCTGTTTTTAATTGGTATTAGGACAGAGACAGCAGAGAGGAAACATGAGTTAATGAGAGGAACGGGACACATCTTTTGTCCCCATGTCTTTTGTCTCGTCCCAGCCGAGAAACGGGATACACTGTGTTCTGCCAACGAGCTGTCAGCGGCAATTACGGTTTACACTGCCTCCCCTGAGCCCTATCCTTGTGCCTTTTGACATGGCGCTCCACAGGGCTCGATACAGAGCATGGATGTCTGGCCTTGGCATCAAGGAAGTAT
>NC_135878.1:8903665-9043665 GCF_031162955.1 Sander vitreus | reverse complement strand
ACGAAAGGGGGCACAGATGGAGATGAGGTAATCTGAAGGAGAAATGAGTCTGAGGTAATATATGCATACTGCATTATCTAATTCCATAATAAGGAAGCTTAAACCATTCTGTGCATTTCATTTTTCACCACAGAGAACAAATTCTGGATTCTTAGTTGTTTTTTTTCCCCTTAAAAAAATTATGGAAATAGTAAAAGTGTGATTCATGATTTACTCTCCATGCTGCTCTCTGTTTCTCTGATGCCACAGAGCAGCAGTAAGCAGCAAGGTGATGTTAAACTCTCAGCAGCGGTGAGCTCAGCCAGCATGTTGCTTTGGAAGAAGAAAATAACTTCCTCCTTTACTTTGACCCAATGTATCTTTTCTCTTGTCCCAAACCTTACTAAAGCCTCACATGTGCACTCGTGTTGTTGTTGGGGTTATGTTTTGCGTGCCTCCGGCTAGGCTGATAAAATATTGAAATTCACTGGAGTGGCTTCATCAGATATTCTCGAAATCTGTTGTCTTGGATACAGAGCTGCCGGGGCGTCCACGTTGGTAGCGTGTGTGTGTGTGTGTGTGTGTGTGTGTGTGTGTGTGTGTGTGTGTGTGTGTGTGTGTGTGTGTGTGTGTGTGTGTGTGTGAGTGACCCCGGACTGTTTGGATGTGCTCCTCGCAGGAGAGTGCACCTGTCTAAGAGCATTCACACTGCACACTGACTGTAGCATGCCTGGCACTACAGCCTGGAGCGCCTCCCTCCATAGAAAATGCAAAATGCAATTGTATCATTTAAGTCTTCAATGCTTTGTCATCTGATCTTCAGGTAATGGTTCTGGTGGATGCATCTGAGCGCAGAACAAGCAGTGCTGTCTTTTTGGGATGCAAAGCGGTGGTAGCTGCACCTCCCAGGGAGCTTCATGACTCAAAGTAAACACTTAAGTTTGATTTCGCAATCAACAGGAACTTGACAAAAAAATTGTGCAAAACCTTCACTGGTTCTAGCTTCTTAGAGCTTAAGATTCTTCTCTGTTGTCAATGCGACATTTTGGGTTGGGCTGTTAAATTAGAAGGTGTTGCCATTGGGATTGCTTTCTGACATTTCATTGACTCAAAAATGTAGGACTACGGCAGATTCATTCATCAATTAGTCTGCAGATGACGTTCTTGGATTGATCCATTGATCCTTTTGGTCTATAAAATGTCTTTCTGGATCATGTGAGCTTTGTAGTAAATCAATAAAATGTCCGAAAAATAACACGTTCCTGCATATACCGCAGCTCATCCTTCACGCGTCGTCCCTCTCTACGTCTCACGTGTTATGTCTCTGCCTCGCATTCAATCCCGTCTCCTTCCTCTTGATGTCATAGAGACGGTGACAAGCCAGAGCTTGCTTTTGGCAAAACAAGACTGCTGCACCTCTACACGGCCCTCCGTCACGCCCTCCCTGTTCCTTTCTCTACCCTGTCAGAGTTATGTCTCTGTGGGTTGTTTTTTTAAGAGGTCACAGTGATCACAATCGACTTTGCTGCAAGCTTATAACCACCATCGTCTCCGAGAGTTTGCATTGAGGCAACGCTCTAATTCGCAGCAGCTGAGAGAGTCGGCGGGAGAAAGTAACGTAGGCGGATGTTCACGCAACCCACCCTCAGAGACCAATCAGTAAGCCGACCGCAGCTATTTTCCACCATCAACAGATGTGCTACTTGTTGCCTCTCATCTCGCCCTGCTGCTAAATGCACACTGAAACCCTGTGCAAAGTATCTCCTCTGCTTTGTCATCTCTTTGCATGCTGAAAAAAAACGAAGGAAAAAAAGAAAAAAAGAAAGGATCTCAGCCACATTTTACTGATGCCGCTCTAAACAGCTCTGCTCAGCTCAGTATGACATCTATTAAGCCTAAGGAGTCTGGAGCTCAGGCAGTCGGACCGTGCGATATACACTCGGCGAACCGAGTCTCAAATCAGAGACGCCAGCCCTTTGCATTGTCTGGTATAAATAGATCTGCAATTGGAGCCAAAAGAGTTGAGGAGTGCGCCCGAGGGGCTGTAAACAGATTGTGATTTGTTGCGGGGGAGATGGAGGGAAGAAAGGTGGGAGGAAGCCACTGAACGGGGAAGGACGCAGAGCAGGGCCGGAGGATAGGGCAAGAAGAAGGAGGAGGATGGAGGGTAGTGAGAAGAGGAACCTGCTGAGAGGGAGGGTGAGGATGGAGTAAAGGTTCAGCTTACCGGATGAAAAAAAGCATCCAAAGAGTGGAATAACCTGTAGTAATGTCATAAATACACAGAGATGGAGAGATGTTCAAATCGTGACTTATGTGCAACTGTCGCGGAGATTCCCTCTCATGCTTTAAAACATTGTTCAAACTGAAGGACAATTTGAAATGCTCAAAGAAAAGGAGAGAATAGGAACAGACGTGAAGTCCCCACTTTGCTTCTGCTTCAGATTCTACAGGAAACTTTAGAGAACATACTTTCAGTTTGACAAACTGGAATTGAATCTGATGTCCCTGCTCTTGTCAAACTCGTGTGCGTGTAAGACTCCGGGAAGCTCCTTCGCGCTCCCCTCGAGACGGCACGTTTGTCTTTGTTTTGGTTTTCTCCGCTATATTGTCTTCTATCTGGCACACATCAGTAAACTAAGGTATGTGTTGGACGTCACTGCTTGTACACAAACGTGCTGATATCAGAGGTTATCTATGTTGGTGTTGTGTGTTTTCACCTCTGACGGAATCTACTGTATACTGCAACTGTAGTGCATTTTAATCCCATTTGCCTGTCGGTAGGTCTGCAGTCAATGATGATTATCCTATGATTGATCAATTGATTAATATCCTCGTTATTTTCTCGATTACTTGATTGTTTGTTCCAAAAATGGTGAAAAATGCATATTCCAATTTTAAATGTGTCCAGCTAAGAGTGCAAAACCCAAATACACTCTTTTATTATAAATCAAGACAAGAACAATCAGCAAACTCTGACACATTTTTTGCATTTCTGTCTGAATGTGATGTGACAAGAGAGAGGTCAATGACAGGAAAAGTAGCATGTTAAGTAATGAATAAAATATGAATTTTAGCAAAAAATACAAAGAAAAGACATAACAAGAAACACAGTTTTACCAAATCAGCACACAACAATCACGTAACAACAAACAAAAATACACACGTCTGTCCAAATGTGTACGTGCGCACACACACACACACACACACACACACACACACACACACACACACACACACACTTTTGTGAGTTACAAGCAACAAAATGTCAAAATAAAAGACCTATACAATAATGGCATACAAGACTACAGTAGCAAAGGCTGAGATGACAATGAATCAAACAACAAACAACGATCTAATATTTCTTATATTATGGTCCTCCAGTATTTAAATATCTGAGGAGCCTCAGTGCGGGGGAAAGTCCTTACTCATCTTCACCTGAAACCATCTTGTGGTTTTATTTGTTTGGGAAATGCAGGCCAATTCCAGTCCAGGAATTTGAGCACACGGTATTTAACCACATGAGAGAGAAAGAGAGAGAGAGAGAGAGTGGGGGGCGAGGGGGGGGGGCACAAAGGAGACACGCAGCCTAAGGGGGCGCCTGCAATTGAGTGGAAGAAGGAGCCAGAGATATTCAATGCACTACGACCGGCGTGGAGGGTTTTCCTTGGCCTTAGAAGCGAGGAAAGCAGGTCGAGCGGGGAAAAGAGCCGAGAGGGTGAGGAGAGAGAGAGAGCGAGACAGAGTGAGTGAGAGAGTGCTGTGTGTGTGTGTGTGTGTGTGTGTGTGTGTGTGTGTGTGTGTGTGTGTGTATGTATGTGACGTTGGTTCCTGGAAAAGCAGAGGGCTGCAGAATAAACAGGCTGCATGCCTGAGACTGCCCTGTGATATCACCACTGGGCAAACGAGGGAGGAGAGAGAGAGAGAGAGAGAGAGAGAGAGAGGGGGGGGGGAGAGAGAGAGAGAGAGAGAGGGGGGGGGGGGAGAGAGAGAGAGAGAGAGAGAGGGGTGGGGGAGAGAGAGAGAGAGTAGAGAGACGCCCACCATGTTAAACAGGAGGAGAGGGGCTGAACGAAGAGCAAAAAGTGACCGAGGTGAAGCGCAAGAGAAGAAGTCCGATGAAGGGAGCGTACTGTCATTCCCTGTAAGAGACTGAAGGAAAAGGGAGGAGGAGGTGCAGTGATAAGGAGAAGAGGAGGCTGCTGAAAAGAGGAGGAGGAGGAAGAGGAGAGCACTGATGGGTACGTTTTAACGACACCACCGATTCCCACCTCTCTCTGTCTCTCTTTCTGCATCTCCCTCTTTTTTGTGTGGCGAGCAGTTAGCGCTGCCGGGGTGACAGAGATGCCATATGAGGTTTGTTTGTGCATGTGCGTCACTATCAATAGGTAGAGGCTGTTTGTGTTGTGTCAGGGACTCAATATCTGTAGCAGAACATTCTGTACGGGGAGAGCGTTTGTGCGTATGAGTTATGGATTTGCATTAGCCACGATTGGAGCCGCAACGCTTTGACAAGTGCAGTTTCCTGTCACATCTGAAACCTCTGACGTAAAATGATTGGCTTGCTCTTATACGTGCTGAAACTAATATTAGATAAGATAAATAAGTGAAAGTGTAGGTGTTTTTTATTTTTTTTATTTTTTTTCAGCCGTAGGTCAGCAGTCACAGTGCATGTTTACCTTTGACGTCAGCCCAAAACTGACCCTGAAAACTTAATATAGACTCCTTGCTACTTTCAGCCCTCAGTCTCCTTAATAGTCAGCCAGACATTGAATCAGGATCTCAAACTGCAAAGTGACTCATACAGATCCAGGTAGCAGTAGAAGTTAGTGAGTAAAGCAACTTAAAAATGTCACTGTAAATGAGAAGTTTTCTATAATTTAGATTATTTTCAGATCCAACATCCCGCTGTCAAAACCCCCTTTTTTCGTGTTTTTGATGCAAACTTTCTCCACGGAACGATTCACCGTTGTAGGAGTCAGTCTTCACTAACAAGCACCCTCTCTCCTTTCCCTCTCGTCTCTTCAACTGCCGAACTGTAACCGTCGTCGCCTCTAAACTGACCGAGGGCCGGAGAACAGCCAAAAAAACTGAGGGCGTCACTGCATTGAATTAAATATTGGGTAGCCTACCTTATTAGTCAGATTCACAAATGGCAATACGCTTCAGGCTCTTTTTCATGGAAGGAAAGTAATAGTGGAAATAAGAAGGAGACTGAAGGGAAAGGGAATGAAAGAAGGCCTCTTAAGACGGGTGAAATGTCAAACCTCATGTCCTGCGGGTTGAAACAAATAGACTAATTTTCACTTTGTGCGCATTGTGAACGGATAAGACGACTGTGGCGACGACTGACTCACATGTTGTTGTCATCCCCCACATGACGGCAGCCCTCAGGGACCTATTGCATGTTGTTGCTCTGTTCTCCGATGGCACGGATGATAATAGGCGCGGGGGGTGCGTTTCACCTGCCGCGGTGGAGTTTTTAAAGGCGACACGCACAGTTACAGTTCGTCTGCAGTGAGGATGATGTTCAGAAGTAAGTAGTAAAAAGGCTGTTTCCATTTAAACGATCTTCTGATGTATGATTTACGCCTCTATTTTTCAGACTTAGCGCGGCTCGCAAAGAATAATGTATCATGGGTCAATTGGACGGCCCAACAGATGCAGGATACTTGATCCCGTCTCTAAACTTGAAGTGGAAAAGGTATCAGCAATTTTCCAATATAAAAGAGAGATGTGTCTGTGTTTTTGTTAGAATTCTCTCAAATCAGTTTGCCATAGCGGGGCCTGAGTGGCTATTTGACAAGTGTGTTTATGACCATTGAAGCTTTCTTAAAGGCACTTTCACACTTCAAATGTGTGATTTTGTCCAAGGATTGAGTGTGACATCCTAAAAATATATCGTGAGAAATCTCTCCGGGATTTTAGGCATACATGCTTCAAAGTGTAAATTTGCCACTGGATAATCGCTGTGTATTTCTTAAGTGACTGTATAAAGTGCTGTGTATCTGCTGTGCGTCTGTGGGCATGCGTGTGGCTCTGGACCATGCCATTAAGTGTGCCAGTGATGGCATGTTTGCCTCTTTATTAACACAAAGTTCCAGGCAAGTATCTCTGGCTCTCGCCGCGCTCTCTGTAAACATGTAGGTAAATAATCAGCCTATCGACTCCTATTTATTCAGATTTAATGGGGAGGAAGCCGCGTGATTGGAAGGCTTCCTGTGCAGTGATTTGTGGGTGGCTGGCCCCGGCTCAAGGTCTGCAGCACGCTTCAGGTCAATGCAATCTTTGTCAGATGTCACCAGGCTTCATGTGTAACTGCAGCATCAGTCATGGGTAGTGTGTGTGTGTGTGTGTGTGTGTGTGTGTGTGTGTGTGTGTGTGTGTGTGTGTGTGTAGAAAAAGGCATCAATGTCACTTTTTCATTGCTAGATCGGAAGCTTTATTGATTACCATAAGAAGTTTCTGTCATCACCTCAGGGGTAGCTACTGAAAAACGCTATGATTTCAAACATGGAAGATGGTCACCAACATGGGGACTTGAAGCTGCTGTGAGCACCACAGCACCAGCCATGCACTGTATGTGTATATCAGTGCCAGCTGATACATTGTACAGATTGATTACTTTTGACAGATGCTAAATATTTAGACCTTTTGCTTGGGTTCGCCGGTACAAGTAACAGTCGATTCTCTATTACAGGCATCTGTTATGTTGCCCGTGGCTATAAAGGTGTTTTATTATCGGGTGAAACGCTGCTAATTTGATTTATCACTCTAATGTCACTGTTTGTGTGTCTTTAAGTGAGCGCATTGGCTACAGTTTGAGAGCAGTCTTTCACCCTTTACCCTTATACTGTCAATTGAAAGCTTATTTTAAAACACATTTGCACACCATAGCATTTGTACAGCTATGTATTTCTTTCACTGAAGTTGCAGAAAAGTTGGTCAAAATTAGAGAACGTGTGAATTAGAACCACAACGCTTTGAATCACTTTTGAAACCCTTTCGATGCTTCAGAAATTGATGCTAAAACTGGTGCCAGATGAGGCTGCAGTTTGGTGCCAACCGGTCTCTTTTTATAACGCTCATACCTGCATTCCTGAGCAGGTCATTAAGTAACATTTTGAGGAGCTTTGATTTAATCCAATTCAACGGTACAATGTCTCCCCTTGCAGTTTTACTAACTAACTCCGTAAACACCAAGGTGCCTTGTAGAATCATGTTACAGCGATGTTTAGCTTTACAGTATGTTTTGGTCCTGTCTCACTAGGGGTTGGGAAGGAAAATGGAATATCGTGTGTATGGTGATATTTATTATTGATTCATTCTTTACCAATGATTCACCTAAAGATTTTCTGTTTATACAGTAACGCTGACTGCATCATGTCCGTTTCCAGCAAAACAGAGCGAAAGCAGAAAATGCAGAAAACACGTTCTTTACAAATGAAATAAATGTCAGACTGACATGTGATGTGCATTCTTCTTAGAAAACAAGTAGCAGTAGTAGTTCTTAGAAATGTCGCATGATATATTGCCTCTAGAAGTGTATTATTCAACTTTTGTTTGTGTTAAAGAAGGAAAAAACGCAATGCTCAATACTGTCGATTCGCGATACTATGAAAATCGCATTGAATGGAAAAAAAATCGCAATACAAATGGGATCGGCACCCATGTATCGTGAAAGAATCGAATCGGGACAATAGCATATCGTCCCGGCCCTACAGCGTTTAATAGGCAGTCAGAGGGTTGACCCAACATCTAAGAACATACAGGCGCGCTGTGTGATTGTACCTCTGTTCCAACTTCTCTCTGTATCCCTTCGGCCCTTTAGTGGACATCAACTCGGCGCTGCCCCTGCGTCTCCCTCCAGCCGCCATTCCCATGGACCTGCGCGTGGACCACCACCAGCAGCAGCAGCAGCAGCAGCAGCAGCAGGTGTCCTCGCTCTCCCCGCCCAGTCAGCAGTCGTCCTGCCCGGCTGGCGGCGGCGGCGTGGTGGGGGCCTCGGTGCGCGAGCAGCAGCTGCAGCAGGAGCTGCTGACCCTGAAGCAGAAGCAGCAGATCCAGCGACAGATCCTCATCGCCGAGTTCCAGCGGCAGCACGAGCAGCTGTCCCGCCAGCACGAGGCCCAGCTCCAGGAACACATCAAGGTATGCTATTTACATTTCTGACGGGTCAGTTGATATGAACAGCGGCGGAATGCATTCAAGTGCATTTACTCAGGCCCTGTGTCATTTTGAGGTACTTGTACAAGTACTTGAGGATTTTACATTTTAATGTGACTTTCTTTTTGTAACTGTACTTTGTATGCCACTGTATTTATTTGACAGCTTTAGTTGCTTTGCAGATTTAGATTATTGATACAAACAGACAACCATAAAACATGATATGTTATTGTAGATTTAGATACCAAACCTAAATTAGCCCCAGCTGCATCATTAGTGATGCAAGAGATGATTCAAGGCCAAATGTTTGTTTAACACACATATATGTCCTTAATTTTGACTAAAATGATTGCTATGGACATGCAGCATGTCCGCCTTCTCACAGATTGAGTACACTGAGTACATGTGGCCTTGTTATTCAAAGAAAAACAACATCATCGATCATTAAAGCTGTAGACCCACAGCAACCAACCATGTACATAAGGCAATATAATTAAAGTAGCACAAAAGAGTACAATTTTATTTAAGCCCAAGAGGCAGCAATCCAAAATCCCAGCAGCAGGCTTGCAGCCCAATCCTATTTGGAACTTCGCTAAACAAAGCAGAGGCAGCTCTTGATTCCGTCTAGGTTCTTCATTAACAGACTAAACCCAGCCACTGAGAGCAGCTCCGTCAGCTTTAAATCATTTTGCTCTACGTTAAGAGGGAGCAGAGAACAAGGAGGCACTTCAGCGATAGATAACAGCAATACAAGGGTGTGTTTAGATCCAGAAAATATGTGAAAGACAGACTCTTTTTTTTTTTTTAGCGCTGATGGTGCATTACATAACTAAACCCTTAAGGCTGTTTTATACTTCTGCATCAACTCCACGCCGTAGCTACGGCGTCGTGACCCTTTCGGTCGCCTCGACGCGAAGTTACACATTTTTGGAGGTGCACGTCGAGCTACGGCGGAGGGCTCGGAGGAGGGGGGTTCGCGTCGACGCAGAGGGGTCTGCGGGGGTACGCCGTCAATTCGACGCAGAAGCATAAGGGCCCTGACACACCAACCCGATTATCGTCCGTCGGACAGTCTGGCGAGGTCGGTGACTCGAGTCTGTTCGGTGTGTTCCGTGCCGTTGGAGGAGCCGTCGGCCTTCATTTTGGCCGACCCGACGTGCTCAGTCAGAGAGAGGCACTCGGGACCCACCCGTAAATGGCGAGCGGATAAGCCTCTCAAAAACGGACCTTTGTCGATCTGAAATGAAGACAGATTCATCAACTGCACGGCCTATTTCTCGCTTCAAATGTTTTCAGAAACACACGTTTCGGTGAACTATTTTAGTACAATATGAGATCGTATTCTGAACAAGCCGCCATGACAGTCTGGCTGTGAATTTCCGGGAAAAAAAGACCCACGTGGCACGTTCGTCCTATCAGCTGCCTGTTTTCATTTTCTGGGAAACGATACAGAGAAGCGCCGCCTGCTGATATGGCGACGTATTACGTTTCACGCACTCGCAGAGCGTACACTTAAGTCGGCGTCGCCTCAGTGTGTTTTGAGGCATTTTTTTGGACCTCGGGGACCCGACTGATCAGTCCGACTGCCTTTTCTCTTCAGTCGGCCGTCTGGTTGGTGTGTAACAGTCCAGTCCTGTTGTAGCCTTACTTTAAATATCAGCCTCCAATAACACATACTCTATGTTCCGAAGGAGCGCATTTGAATATGAAAGTCAAGTGTTTGACTCTTTCAGTTCACTGCGAGTCAGACTTGCTTTACACGCCGAGCAGTACGTGTCGTGTAGCAGATGAAGCCGGGATCACACGCCCATATCGTAGTGACCTGGAAATACAAAGGGAATCTAGATCAGCACGCCCACACTCTGAAGCTCTAATACATCAGGACCCCCGAGAGCACGGAGAGCTCCTGTGGGGCTCAAGTGTCATGTAAAAATATTCTAGTGTTTGTTCTTTTTTAGAACATTACCGCTGCGATGTGAATTGTAACACACGCAGATTCAGCTGAACTACTTTTTCAGGACTCAAGTAGAAATTGTCTAAAAATGGATTGTCGGGGGCAGGAGAACAGGAGATTGAATGTAATGATTTCAGTTCCTCGTGCGCAAACTTGATTCATACTGGACTGGTCTTTCCTTTATTCCTTTTATTCGTATGTACTCTCTTTCTTCTACCAGCGTGCTTTCCTCCAGTCTTTCCTCTTTCCTCTCTTCTTTCCGTACTGTCTTTCTTCTCCCTTCCTTCCTGTATTCCTTCTTTCTTCACTTACTTCTTTCCCTCCTTCCTCTCCTACTCTTACTTCTTTTCTCTCTTCCTGTCTTCTTTCTTCTCTCAATAGTTGACAACTAATCGATTAACCGATTCATCTTTGCAGCTCTACTCCTTTCTCTCTTATCTTCCACCTCCTGTTCCCTCGTTTTTTTTTGTCCTCGTCTTTCTTACCGCCATCTTTGTCTTCCTTCTTTTCTCTCTTCCTTCCTTCTACTGTGTGTCCTTTGCCTTCCTGTTTCTTTCCTCTTATTTCTTCCTTCCCTACTGTCCTCTTGTCCTCCTTTCCACACTTTTTTACTTTCCGCTCACCCTTCCTCTCGGTCTCTTTAGTTGCTCTCTTTGTGTCCTTTCCTCTCTTCTCTCCTCAATATGTTTTAATGTCCTTCCTCTCTTCCTTCTTTTCTTCTACTCTCTTTTCCCCCTCCCTGTCTCCCTTCATTTTTTTCCTTCTTTTTTTTCTTTCTACTTCTTCATTCTTCTTCCTGAGACCATCTGTAATGAAAAAGCCTTTTGCAGATGCTTGGTGCACATTTCACATTGTACTCAATAGTATTTATAGACTGTATTATCTGCTGTGCTTTCCCTCTCGTGGGACAGTTTAGTCCCCTCTGTTGGGTCGTCTTGTGATGTTGATGGATGAGTGATGCTGAATGAAGGCTGTCTGGCCTGTGGTGGGGCTGCAGCACCACTCAGGTGTAGGCCAGTGACGCACAGCCGGAGCAGGGAGGCCCGGCCTCAATCAGCCCCATTCACAGCCCCTGTGGACACAAATACACACACACACACACGCGCACACACACACTGGCATACAGGCATTAAAACATACACATCCTCTCAAATGTCAGCAAACACACAGTCGCACGCATGCCCAGTTTGCTTCTACATTAAGGGGCAGCCACACACACTTGCATAGACACACACTCACTCAAATGCGAGAGCCCCCCACAGTATTAGTCAAAAGGGAAATTCTGTGTGTACATCTCTGGTTTGTTGAGCCACAGGGGCTTTAGGTGTGTGTGTTTGGGTGTGTATGTGGGTGGGGAGGTTACTTTGAGCCTTCCCACCCACTCAAACCCCTATCCCCAATGTTGATTGAAAGGCAAAAATAAAAAATAAAAAATAAAAAGGATGAAGGCAGCGGGGCTGGAAGCAAGCCAGAGAGCCCATGTGCTTTTCTCACTTGTCCCGCCTCACCTTCCTCTCACGTTCAGACACTCATTTATTCACGGACTTGTCTCAAACATTTGATTATGCCCTCAGGGTAAACAGAGGAGCATGTCCCGGCTACTGAGCGTCTATTTACTGTGTGATGAGAAGTTGATTACATGCAGTTTTAGTAAACTGATCAAATACTGGCGTTCGGTGTGTGATGATAAGGGGAAGAAGAGGGCAGAGCGTCGTTTCCTTGGCACGTCAGAAAGAGGTCATTATGGAGCTGGTTGAGTGCAAGCACAGACAGCTTGCCTATTTATTGTATATTACAGAGACAGTAAAGAGAAATTAGGACTTGGTTTGGCCTTTGTGCCTTAGGTCAGAGAAATGTATTAGGGCTCCGAAGAAGGTGAAAGCAGCTTTCGGTGTGCACTTGTAGCATTTAATTGATGCTCTTATCCACTGTGACTCACTGGGAGTTCTGGGTCTCATTAAAGGACGCTTCACTACTACAACTAGGTGTTTGTGAGCACATTTTGGCTTGTATGCACATTTTACTTTTGACCTTTTTTGGTTCCAGGACAAACTGTCAAGCCACAGTCGACTTTGCTCCTTTTTAGTACAAAGGCCTGAGGAAGACAGCATTTAACAGATGCTCTTCTCGCTCGTTTCTGGCATGATAAGAAAGGGAGCAGATTGGTTGATGCGTCTTGCTATAGCCTCATCCTCAGTTATATTGTTTATATGCATTCAAACGCTTAAGCTTGTGGCCTGAGGTTTTTTTCTTTTATAGAATTGCAAAGGTTTAATTGTATTGCTTCAAACAGCTGTCAGACTTGATGATTTCCGATGGCAACTCAAGCAGACCCGGAATGTAAATAGATGTTTAAAGACCAGAAAGGAATGAAAGAATGACATTTAGATCAGAAAACGAGAAGATATCTTGTTGGAAGCGGTTTTAATGTCGCAGCTAAGACCGCTTAAGAAGTGTCTCCTGATATACAGGGTTTGCAAAAAAAAAAGTTTAAATATATGGTTGGATGTTGGAGTTTTTTTGCTGACATGATTCTGATGTTTCTTCCTACAGCAGCAGCAAGAGCTTCTGGCATTGAAGCACCAGCAGGAGCTGCTGGAGCACCAGAGGAAGATGGAGAACCACCGGCTAGAGCAGGAGCTGGAGAAGCAGCAGAGGGAGCAGAAGCTGCTGCTTCTGAAGAACAAGGAGAGGGGACAGGAGAGTAAGTTGCACAAACATTACTGAAACAAGATGCTCTATTAAAGAAGCACTCAATCCAAAGCTACTTTTTCTTTTTCTTCCACCAGACACCCTTTGGAACAGAAACCAACTAAAACCTGTTTTTTTTTTATTTAGATAGTAAGATTTTTTTAGTTTGTTCTCACCCTTTATGCAACATGCATTCACACATTGCCTCCTAAAGAGCAGCAGCAAATATTGGAGGAAAAGAAAACCATGTCCCCCCTGTCCCCCCTGTCCCCAGTGGAAATTACGCCCTAGCCCCAGACCACTGCTGACTATAGACAAAAGGTTTAGTTCCTCACCTGTTTGGTGGCATCAGATGGGGGTCTGAACTGCTTAGCAAAAACTCTCAATTCTAAAATGCTTCATGGTTGAAAGGACCGTTGAGATCAGTATTCACAGTGTGTGTGTGTGTGTGTGTGTGTGTGTGTGTGTGTGTGTTTGCATTTCTGTGTATTTCCATTTTACTTGGAGAACATGTGTATTTACTGTGGTAAACGAGCTGTATTAGCTGGTGGCCTTGGTGGAGGCTAAGCCAAGTTATTACCGCTGCCTGCTGGATGTCTCTCAACAGTTCATTGAAAGCGAGTGGACAGGAGTCCTTGAGAGCAGTTTACACACTATGTGGAAAGTGGTTACACATCGAGGCTGCATCTGTGCGAGTCGATTGTGTGTGTGTGTGTGTGTGTGTGTGTGTGTGTGTGTGTGTGTGTGTGTGTGTGTGTGTGTGTGTGTGTGTGTGTAATTAGATAATTTACAATTTCTCACGCTGGAGTAGCTGAATCGCAGAGAATGTTTTGTGTGTTTGATTCATCAACTGATATTGTAGTGTAGTGTCCACCATGTAATAAAGGCAAAAGTGTGTCTCCCCCTCAAAATAAAAAAAAAACTGTCCACATTGTTGTCATTAAAAAAACCTTACAAAGTCATGCTGTGCAGCCAAATTTTGGAAGCCAACGTTTCCTTCCTCCTACGTTGTCTTGATTTATTTCAACCTGAAGGGAAATAAAATGATGATGTTGAGTAAAAAAAAAAAGAAAAGAAAAAGAAAACGTGTTGAGTATAATTATGATGAGACATTTGAATCATACCTGCAGACTGCAAGACAGTATGTGCCAACTGCCCATGATAACTTGTCAGTCAGTCAGTTCTTGTCGCCAATTCTGGCCCTCCAGAGGATTTACGTGTCCTAAAGCATTTGTGGGATTTCATTTTTCTGCCAGTTGCCGTGTATCACCCTTCTTTCTACATCTTCACTCCTTAGGTGCAGTGGCGAGTACTGAGGTGAAGATGCGGCTCCAGGAGTTTGTCCTGAACAAGAAGAAGGCCCTGGCCCAGCGGAGCCTCAACCAAGGAGGCCTCCACAATGACGCTCCCTACTGGTACCGGTGAGGGACAGTTATTGCTTGATCAAAGAGAGATAGAGAAGAAAAGCAGAGATTTAGAGCTGCATTTAGATTTTAACTCTAGCTATCACCTGTCTCACATTGAGAAGTCACTATCAATCCTGTCAGTTGGAATGCCATGGCATTCTGTTTTTATATTCCAATTCTTTGTAATGATTTTAAGCAGCAAATAACAGCAGAAGCTAACTGCAGGTCATTACATGTTTAGATGGTGTCTGCAGCTGAATTATGTATTGGATTGTGTCTTAATCTATCAGAGAGCTTCCCCTCTACCTCACCTGCCACACTGTGTTAGCCTGATGGAGAGATGGATTGAGCAGGGCTATAAAACAGAGATGGGAATACACATGCATACACATACGCATACACATACATATACACATACACATACACATATGCATACACATACATATACACATACACATACGCATACACATACATACACATACACATACACCTACATACACACACACACACACACACACACACACACACACACATATATACACATATGCATACACATACACTTACACATACACACACACACATGTATACACATACGCATACACATACACATACATACACACACGCACACACACACACACACACACATGTATACACATACGCATACACACACACATACGCATACACATTCACGTACACGATATGCAGGATATTGAAACCTGATGATAGAGGCTCCTACACTTAAGGCTCGGCCTTGAATGTTTTTGTAGCATCTCTGGAACCCTTTTGCAGGTGTGTACACTTGCTATATCCCCCTTTGTTTGCTCTCGTAGTCACCTGTCATGTGCTTTCATTGTCTGAGTTACATGGAAACATGGTTATATAAACCAATTGATAATGGCCATGTCCTACTTTTGCAGTTTTTGAATGGAAGTTGACTGACTGAAATACTCCATCTCTTTTAGTATGTGTACTTCTTGCTTGTCTAATGGGAGAGAGTGTTGGTCTCCCTGGATTGCTGTGGTAGAGGAGGTATTAAGTAAAAGTAGGAATACAAAAATGTAGAAAATACTCCATTACAAGTTAGCATCCTGTTTTAGAAGCTGATCATATGTTTTGTATGAAAAATAATTTCTAATAGCTGTCAGATCAGTGTAGTGGAGTAAAAAAGTACAACTTTTGATATGTATTTGAGTATAAAAAGTAGCAACAAATTTAAATCTAAGATTTAAGCGTCACCTGACACAACCTAACATATTTTGACATCATAGTTGAACAGTGGACATCATTTACAAATTATGTTCTCCATGATTATGTATATTTAATTTAGCACAATAAAAGCATTAAAACCGTAACATGCAAGTAGATAACCAAAGACATAACGTTGCATAATCTTGATGTGTGACCCAGTGAAACACCCACACATGTTGACTTTTAACAGCTCAAAGTGATGCAAACTTTTTCTTTCTATATCTGCCTGTCTCTTCTTTTCTATGCCTTTCTCACTCCACTCATTGGACTCATCTGCCCCCTCAGTTTTGGAAGAGAACATGTACATGAGAAGTGTACATCCGCTGCTCAGGAACATGCATTTGGTCCGAAGCCAACTCGGCTTAATTTTGCCTACAAACACCACCTTATTCTGTAGGCAGTGAACAGATGGCAGCACATGTCTGCAGCTTTGCCAAGGGATTTGCATGATGTGTTAATCAGACAGATCTTTGACAGCTATAAAGTTAGTTACTTTGTTTGGATTACTTATTCGGTCACATGTCCACTAAGTGGCCACATAATTTTGTGATCTTGGTGGCATCTTTAATACTGTGTTTTTGTTCTATAGAAAAACCCAGCACAGCTCCCTGGACCAGAGCTCACCTCCACAGACTGGTCTGTCCACCTACAACCACCCTGTGCTGGGTGTCTACAACCCCCGGGATGACTTCCCACTGCGAAAGACTGGTACATCACATACAAACACACACACACACACACACACACACACACACACGCGCTTACACATTTAGTTTTTGGCAGTGCAGAGCTGTCTATTTCCTCCTATGCAAGCTCACGTTCAGAGAGGATTACACACAAACACTTGCAACTGAAACATCCAGTAGCTGCTATGCAGACTCACGTCTAACATAATTTAGATGGCATCAGAGCTCTGCACCATTAATCACATCCACATTAGGCTGTCAGGGTCTCCCAGCATACCCCACATGAGAGTGTTCAAGAGAGTCGAAGTGTAGGTGGTTCAAGAGTTCATTTGAGTGAGACAGTTTTTTTTTAAACATTTTAGCACCTGACGTTTTATTAGGTTTTAATAGTTCCTGATCCTCAGGGGTTGTTTAAACTCAGCTATTGTTCAGCAACATCCTAAGAAACTTAATTTTAACACTGACAGTGTTATTAGATATCTATATCAAAAGAATTTGGAGAGAGCAGTATATAAATTTAACTCAGAGTCTATCAGATTTGAGGCATTCAGCAGCACTCTGATGCTTGCTGTTGTACTATTTTGTGTTGCCGGACTTTTCTGCTGCCTTTAATTTGTTTGATGATTGCATATTAAAACTAAATGCCTCTGACAGATCCTATTTGAGGGCTGTGTCAGTTGGGAACATCTCCTTTTGCAGTGCAACGATTACTTTTGGGGGTTCCCCAGGGCTCTATTATTGGCCCTTTATTGTTTTCAATCTGCATGATACCTCAGGGTCAAGTAATTCACAAAGCAATATTTCTTTTCACTGTTATGCTGATGATACACACATAGTAAACCCATTAGACCTCTCCTTGGTTTACTCACTGTCTTAGAGATGTCAAATCTGGCACGTGCAATATTTTTTTTTATAGTAAATGCTGATAAAAACCTTTTGGGCCTAAAACAACTATATAACATGCTAGTTTTGATCTGCTTTTATTGGGTTAATGCTACAAGAAGGACATATTTCGGTGGTTTTTCATGACACAACTCTTTCAGCTTGTTAAAAACGCAGCCAACACATTTCAACCAACAGGAGGCCATAAATCCTTGGGTGGTTTTTGAGTCCGATTTAAATGTCATTTGCTGTATTTTCCAAGAAATTAATTGCCCACCACCTTCCGCTTCAAAAACACAGCAGGCAGTGGGAATTACAACATCTGATTTTAAATTGGCTTTTAATTTGTTCTGCTTTCACTTTTACTGTTATCTTATCGCCCTTTCATCTGTTACGAACTTTGTAATGTTGTGCTACATATACAGTAAGTAAAGGTGATAAACAGAGTGCACTTGTACCCCAAAACACAGCTGCTTCAAGCAGTAACTTTACCACCTCACAGAGCACCATGTTTTCCTTTAAATGGGTAACAAATCTTGTCAAAAGTTATTAGAGCGGCTCCATCGCTACAGAATGCACCACACTGACATAAAGTTTTCTCTGGCCTACAGTGTGTGTGTGTGTGTGTAAAGTGCGAGTGGTGTGTGCGGTGGTGTAGCTGTGAAGCAGCGGTCGTCTTACAGTGCAATTATTCACTTAGCGCGGAGGCAGGCGGCTACAGCCAGCGCTCGAGTCCTGTTGACTCTGAGTGCTGGCTACAACAGCAGAAAGACCACAGTCGACACTGGCCCACACAGCTACATTCCACCCTGGGAGAGGAGAAGAAGACGGAGAGAGGGAAGAAGAAAGGAGAAATTGAGGAGTGAAAAGTAGAGATGATAGAGCAGTGATAATAAGGGGGATGGAGAGAGGAAGATGAGAAGTGGAGAAGCTTTTGGTGGCTTCATTGACCATTAAAATGACCTCAAGGAACGTGAAACCTCAAAACATTTGAGGCGTAGGACGGAAAAAGTGTTGGTTTCTTTTCAAAAGCAGAGCAATAGAAGATGAGAGTACAGAATACGGGAGCTGGCAAGCAGGATTTAAACTAAATCCAGCAAGTGGCACGATGATGCCACACTCCCGAAAACTATCTTTATGTATAGAAAAAAACAAAAAAAGAATGTCTCTGGAGTGTGAGTTCGTCCCTTGATTTCTATAAGGCTGGGGATTGTGTTTGCCTGTCTGCCTGAGAGGAGAGAACCTGTGCCACCCTGATATTTGCCCTCAGCGATGACGTGCTTTGCGGGGTTTACTTATGGTAATGCCAGCTCGGGAGAGGTTAGAGGCTCTTTCATATCACCGCCTGGCCACAAAGTAGCTCCCAGCAACGGTCAAAGGAAGCAACAGCGCTCTTTTGTGCATCTCCCATCTCCTCTTTTACATTTTAGAAATTTTGTGTAGCCAACACTCTTTATCCACAGCACAATGACAACAGTGGAAAAAAGAGTTGCGTGACAAGAGGTGCTTTTTGAATTCCTGAGTCTAATGGATGCCTTTAAAATCATTAACTCTTCGTGCACAGTAAACATTTCAGGGTGAGAGAGCATCACATGAACTTACAATGTGCCTTGTCTGGTGCATGTTTTCACGCATACATGAATGCCTCTGAAAGATGTAGACGGGATGGGAAAGTTTGATGCCCTTTGACTTGCTGTGCTCTCTGATGAGCAAGACATACTGTTCCTGTCTTTTCACTGATGATGTGTTTTTTTTTTTGTAGTCTAACTGGGGCAGCCAGTCCTGTACATGGACACAATAGCACATAGGCAGACTGGTACTGGATGGTACATTGCGTCGGTTGATAACCAGACTGAGCAGCTCAACCGTGAATACAAAGCAACATGCGGCTGTCTGAATACAGGATGTCACTTACATTAGCATGCCAACAATGCACCATCTGTGCATTGATATCATGTGTGATTGTATGTGCTCATGCATCCATAATAACTTGTGTGTTGCAATATCAAGGTTATCACATTATCATGTTCAGCAATGATCATGACCAGAGATGTTTAACAAAGTTTCTTCTTTAGAAAGTTAGACGCTTTATGAAAATTGAAATAAACTAAGTAAACATTTGGCTCATCTTCATGGACATACCTTCAGCTTTTATTCTCTGTGCATTCATATAAAACCTTTTCTATTAAACTTTCATTTTAGGTTTTACAAAATCAGACCACAGTAACTACAGAAACGGTAAAGTTTAGAACAAGGGTTTGAAGTTTGGATGCTGCTTAGCTAAAAGTGTGTAACAGCTATATAAGCTTATAAGCTTTTTAGGATGAATATCCCCCAAAAGGAAAAATGAGTGAATGTCAGATAACAGCAGGTACTGTACTGTAGTATGTTGTAAAACTAAAAGTAGCAGGACTTGTTTATCAGTGTTTACTTTTTCTCTATTATAATAACATTTAGCTGCTGCCTTATTAATGTGGTATAATAAATTGAATTAGTGTCAGCACATCAAAATTGATTTTTTTCAATCGCAGGAAACGGGTTGAAAATAGTCGGTAAGCTATCTTTATGTAAGTCTAGCTGTGGATTGCTTCTTTTGTAGTTCCCACTAATGTTACATGTTGCTTTTATGGAAAATTGCAAATTTTTATGGCATATTCATTTTAATATGGTAAAACAGATTCTGGTCTTAACTGAATTTTGACAAAATATTGAGTTATTACGTTTTGGCTTTGTTGGGGGTAACTGTCCTAGATTTTAAAGGCCCTTGTAAATACTTCCATCTTCATTGTTTTCTAAGACCTGAAAATCAAATTCAGGGACAGGGAGCCTCGGAAATGCTCATTTGTGGTAGATTGACTCCAACGACTCCTGCCATCAACATTTATTGGTTTGACTCCATCTGGACTGATCAGTCCCTCCCACTTTATGCTACTGTACTGTATCTTCACACTTCGTAGTTCACACTTCACTCTTTTCCACACATTTATTTTTATGTGACACTGTGAATGGGCACAAGTGTTTGATTAATGTTTCCTAAAAGAATTTTTCTGTGTTTTTTTTCAGAGTTTGGTCTAGGTAGTGTTTCAGTATTTGTACCCTCGGTTTAAAATATAGTACCGCACTAATCTGGCTTATGTCATAATCGGGGTTAGTGATGTACCACATTTGGATTTAGCTCTCCTTTTGATGATTAAAAATTGGATAATGAATAGTGCAATTATCCAAGGCTGCTGATTGGCAGGGCAGAGTAAACAGAGCATTAGCCTCCATAGCTGGAGCCAAGGTGACATGCCGTTCCCTTCTCCTTGTCTCCATTCACAACTCTGTGACAGCGTTTACAAAAGAACCAAAAGGCCTTTGGGCAGTAAGACATGGCTCCCAAATTGGAGCTAATTGCTTTTTAGCCGCAATGTTGTAAGGGAAAGAATCAGAATTTGGCATTTTCAGATAAGAGGGAGGAATTGGACGGTAAATGGCTAGCGTCATGTAACAGTTTGTCCACCAAACAGGTTTCGTAACAGAGCGGCTCTGTGGAACACGCTCCACGACAGATTGATGTGCGGAGCTCCCAGTTTTAGTTGAAAGCCTGTGAGACTGTAGCTCAGGTAACTCTCCCACCCTTTTGATTGATTCGTCCAAAGCTGCACTTATCTGTTAAACATCAAGGAGGCTTGACACGAGTGTCGGCGTCTGAGTTGGAGTTGGCGAGAATCAAAAGTCGCCGAGTTATCAGAGGCGATAGAAGTAGATGACAATGTTGTAATTTCATAGTTGAAATGGCACACTGCAGTTCAACGTGCTGTACATGAGAGGGTTAATCTAAAAATATCAAATTAAGTTTCTACAGAGAGACATTTATTCACACAAATAACAGGTTGTCAGGCTGCAACAAGTACCAGTCACACACCACGTTATAAGTAAAGCAGATAATTAGACGCATCATTAGGTGAGACTACATTTACATTACATTACATGTCATTTAGCTGACACTTTTAACCAAAGCGACTTACAATTGCTATACATTGTATGTGTCAGAGGCCGCACACCTCTGGAGCAACTAGGGGTTAAGGGTCTTGCTCAGGGACACATTGGTTGATGTAACGCAGTGGGAATTGATACCAGATCTCCCATCACCACCACATTTATCCTGGTTGGAGACACTTAACTTGCTCTGTTGAAATAATAAAAAGTTGGTGCATGCATAGAAGTTTTGTAATAAGTTATAATGAGCTTGGCAGGTATCTGAAATGACAGGATGTTACAAAGAATGTTCACAAATAAGAGGTATAGGAGTTGTCCTCAGCTGTATCTCCATGATGACACGCCTCAAAAATGGCCCCCCTTTTCCAGTGGTGGAATGTAACAAAGTACATTTACTCAAGTACTGTACTTAAGTACAAATTTGAGGTACTTGTACTTAGTCTTTTCTTTTCATGCCACTTTCTACTTCTACTCCGCTACATCTCAGAGAGAAATATTGTACTTTTTACTCCACTCCATTCATCTGACAGCTTTGGTTACTACAGTAGTTACTTTACAAATTAAGATTTTTGCACACAAAACATGTAGTTTATAAAATACGATGTTTTATTATAAATGAAACTACCCGACAATATAACGGCCTACAAATACAGCTGAAATGATTAGAAGATTAAGCACAGAACTGTTTTGATCGTTTCCAGTTTCTAACTTTCAATACTTTAGTACATTTTCCTGATGATACTTGCATATATAGCATCCTGGGAGTTGCTAATAATTAAGACTTTTAAAAAAAAAAAAAAATGCTTAAGCTTGTGAAAGACGTTTTAGCATCCAGTGAAGGCCAAGATGCTGATTAATTTCTCCCCTGCGGCAAATGAAATAGTTGGGAAACACAAAATACTTTTTTATATTTAGCATAAACCTTTCATAAACTTTTCACAAATTGAATTGAATTGCATTGCATACTTCTACTTAAGAAACATTTTCAATGCAGGACTTTTACTTGTCATTTTTTACAGTGTGGTATTAGCACTTTTACTTAGGTAAAGGATCTGAATACTTCTTCCACCACTGCCCTTTTCTGTTGAATCCACCATATACTGTAGCAGTTTTTTTAATGAACTAATGAATCAGTCATAATGTTTTGGGTCGTCTCTCTCTCTCTCTCTCTCTCTCTCTCTCTCTCTCTCTCTCTCTCTCTCTCCATTATTCCCTCAGCCTCGGAGCCTAACCTGAAGCTGCGCTCCAGGCTGAAGCAGAAAGTAAGCGAGCGGAGGAGCAGTCCGCTGCTGCGTCGTCGAGACAGCCCCATCACCACCGCCAAGAAACGCTCACTCGACATGGCAGGTTAGGGACACACATACAGTATATGCATCAGCTGTTTTTTTTTAGGCTGCTGTATTTTCTTGTGACTGTATTTGATTTGTGTGTGTGTGTGTGTGTGTGTGTGTGTGTGTGTGTGCGCGCGTGCGTGCGTGCGTGCGTGCGTGCGTGTGTTTCAGACTCTGCGTGTAGCAGCGCCCCCGGCTCAGGCCCAAGCTCCCCGAATAACAGCTCCAACAACATCCCCAATGAGAACGGCATCACTGTGTCAGTCTCCAACAGTATGGAGGTAATGCACACACACACACACACACACACACACACACACACACACACACACACACACACACACACACACACACACACACACACACACAGCAAGTAACTTGTCACTTCAGAGAACCCTAGGTTTAGACCGATATGTACTGTACATTTGCTCATATATGGAGCTGTTATTATGTTTATGTTACGCGAACATTATGGGAACCCTGCACTTTTTGTACAATTTATACAGTTTATTCTTAAATTCTTAGTTTCATTCTGTATTTAAAGTCCCCTCTATCACCCTCTAATCCTGAGTAGCATCCTGGGAGTTGCTAATAATTAAGACTGGCAACTTTTAAGCTTTTCAAAGACGTTTTAGCATCCAGTGAAGGCCAAGACGCTGATTAATTTCTCCCCTGCGGCAAATGAAATAGTTGGGAAACACAAAATACTTTTTATACTTTATATTTAGCATAAACCTTTCACAGCGTTTAAAGGTTATGCATCATGGCACAAAACATGAGCTCAAGTATAGACAGCCTCAGTTCAGTCCTTTGCTGTCAGAGTGGCTTTGCTCTTTTGTGTGGGCGCTGGGCTACAGGTGCTTGTCATTAGCCTGTAGACTTAGCAGCAGTGAGGGATGCTCAGGTGATATTTCTGCAGAGGAGGAAGACAGCCGAGGAGCTGGCTAGATGCTATTTGTGGTAGCCATTAGGGGCACTCAGGCAGTGTGGAGGAGGCTGATGGCCGTGACGATTTCACATCGCCAGTCGGGCACAGACGTAGCTCTTTCCCCAGGTGTGGACTATCTACTGCTGCGGTGTTTGCCCCATGTGCTGTTCTTTTCTCATGATTCAAACCCAGATAAATCATTTAAATGTGCTTCCCAGACGTCTCTGGCCCAGAGGCTGTGCGGCGGTGCTGAGCGTGGCTCCATTAACCAGCTGTCCCTCTACACTTCACCATCTTTACCCAACATCACCCTGGGGCTGCCCGCCACTGCCACGTCCACTGCTGCTTCCAATGTAAGCAGGGAACTGCTGCCAAGCTGGCGAAATTACTTGCAGACTGTTTTATCTGTGAATTTGTTTATCTGGAGTGTACTGTCTGTGACCATTTATTGAAAGTCAGCCCTCTCTCTCTCTCTCTCTCTCTCTCTCTCTCTCTCTCTCTCTCTCTCTTTTTCAAGGTGACTTCGGCCCAGCAGGATGGAGGTCTGCAGCCGGCCCTCTCCCTGAGCCCTCCTTTCCTCTCCGGCGGCCACTTGACCCCCTACCTGGCCGAGGCCGGAGCGGGAACAGGCGGGCACGGCGCGCACAGTCCACTGCTTCAACACATGGTGCTCATGGACCAGAGCCCGGCACAGAGCCCCCTGGTGACAGGTCCGTGTAGTAATGGATGTTTTATTAAAGCTAGTGACTGATATTCATAAATGTGACAATGGTAGCTCTATTCATGGTAGTAGCTTTGGTAAAATTGATGGTAATGAGAGCAAATCACCAAAGACAACACTGACTAAAAGTTATAGTATTCAGTTTGGAGATGTGTGTCCGTGGTACACTGTGTGCCACCTCACACTGACAGACGTCCATTCACTAGCTCAAACTAATGAGCTCCTTTCATATGTCAGCGTATGCTATGAGAGTGTGACATAGTTGCATTGTGCACCCTTTTCCCATCAGCTCATTCATTACTACCACTTTGCTGCTATTTTCAGCGGGACACTAGCAGTGAATGGGCAATGACGCACACATGGACGCATGCATGTGTGTAATCCACGCACAATGACGTACAGACAAGGACGTGTGCACACCCACACATAGGCCGTAACAAGTTGCTGAGTTCTCAGCTCAGACAAGTAGTCATGTTTTCAGCCACCAAAAAAACCTCTCGATATTCAAGCACCATGCTTCATATCAGCTTCTGTATATGATGCACTGTAAATTGACTAATCTGTTCACTTTTCCCTGCTAGTATCATCACAATAGAAGAATCGCAGTATGGCAGCACAGATGGCAGTTTTTATGTGGCTCACAAATACATCTGCCGACTCATCTTAAATCCAACACCAATAAGAGTGAAATTAGGAAGCCATTTGTTGATGTTGAACAACATCATATATTTATCTTGCATTTTAGGAATTCAACTGGCATCAATGCAGCTTACATTAACAGGTCAGGGGTCTTTCTCAGTGTCCTCTGACCACTCAAGGCTCGAAAAGACAATATAAACCCCTCCTGACTCGACAAGCACGCGAAACATCCACCTTTGCTTTCAATTTTCAATCTGGAAAAAGGTGGTCGGCTGTTCTGAAAATGTCAAATTTCTTCAAAGTAGTCGCCAAAATAAACCTTGCAGACAGAGGCTCATGCATCATTATGACACCTAGTCTAAATACTTCATAAGGTTCTGGGTTTTTGGAGCGGCGGCAAGTCAGGTCATCATCAAAACACTCACCATTGAGCACTGTAGCTTTCCTACATGGCTTCGGCCCAAGGTTTAGCAAGATCTACCTTCCCAAAACTAAAACACTTCATTCAGATCTTAAAGCTAAAATGAAGCTGAATTATTGGGGTCACTGAAATGACGTGGGACAAAATGAGATTGACCATGACTTCTTTGTAGCCACGTATTTAAAGTGTACGTAGATTTTTATTTATTTTTTTGCAGATTTACAGTCAAAAGCAGTCCTCGTTGTTGTGTCCGATCAGTGATGCAACAGTCAAAGTACGATGTCATAACAAAAGTCCAAAGAATGGAAAATTGTTGAATAAAATGTCCCGTAAGTTTACTTGCTAACAAAGGCACTGGAAATGTACTAATCCCAGGTTTCACTGGGAGAAGGATGCATCGTGTTGAAACAGTACTATCACTTATATAGTACAGACAAAGTGCAGAAATTGAAAGCCTTTGTGCCTAATCGAACATACAACATGAAGCAGACAGCCTGTGTTATGTAGATTGAAACAATGCAGTCTCTGTTCTTGTTTTTCTTGAGAAATGAGCTGTCTCCCATACGAGGATACGAGTTTACACTCTGTGGTCTTGGGTTTCACCTCGTCTAGTAACTGAAGTCCTCCTGCTTTGTGTCTCAAGGTGTGAGCGGCCTGTCTATGTCGCCAGCGGCATCCATGGCCAAGCTGCAGCGGCAGCACCGGCCACTGGGGCGGACCCAGTCGGCCCCCCTGCCCCAAGGGAGCGCCGCGCAGGCTCACGCCCAAGCCCTGGCCCTGCAGCAGCTGGTGGTGCAACAGCAGCACCAGCAGTTCCTGGAGAAGCACAAGCAGCAGTTTCAGCAGCAGCAGCTCCACCTCAACAAGGTGAGCGCTGGAGAATCTATCTTTGACTTCCCTTCTCCTCTACTTTCTGCCGCCACGTTCAAGGTTCTTTATTTGTCATGCGGACAACAATAACAGAAGTCGAGGTACAGAAGTGTTCGTTGGCAATAAAAATCTTAGGCCTCAGGCCCCTCCAACAATGCTCATTTAATAACCAAAAAAAAGACACAAAACACACAAGTAAAAGCAAACTCTGAATCTAAGAAGAACAAAAAAGGTGCTAGTTATGAAATAGGGCTAAAATATAAACAAAATATCTATGAAGTAATACAATTCTATAATACATTTGTGTACTTTGAAGAAGTGAAAACACACAGTGACAGTGACTTTTAAACAAAGTTTAAGACGAAAAAATGGGCAACACCCGCAAACAAGTTCACGGCTATTTTAATGTGCACAGTGCCATGGATACGCATCGCTAAGCCTCTGTCCTGATTGACAGGTGGGCGTGTAGCCACGCCCCCTAAAGCATCCCCTGCTTTATAGTCCACTTTAAAATAAATGGGAGCATAATTTACAAAATGAACATCATGCTGTAGCTGAAGCTGCAGCTGAAGAAGACTTGAACGTACCGAGTGAGGCCATAAACTCATTATGAAAATGTGTATTGAGGTAATAAATCAAGTGAGAAGTAGGGTCATTTTCCCAAAGACCTCTATAGAAACGGACTTCTTTTTGCAGCCAGTGGATTCGCCCCCCTGCTTGAAATGAGATCAAAAAACCGTATGGCCTGTTAGATGAAGCTGTCCCTGAGCCTGGTGGTGCGGTGGTGTCGTTTTGCTGTCGGCAGCAGGCAGGACAGTTTGTGGCTGGGGGGTGGGTTTTGCGTCTCTGATCATCTGTATTGCTTTCTTCATGCACTGCTGGGTGTAGAGGTCCCCCTTGGATGGCAGCTCCGTCCTGGTGATGTGCTGAGCAGTTTTCACCACCCTCTGTAGAGCCTTACTAGGTGGTGATGCAGTCAGTCAGGATACTCTCCATGGTTCCCCCCGTAGAAGTTGCATCCAAGTATCCTGGAGTCCACCCACGTTGTTGTTAAAGCGTCAGAAAAAAAGGGTTTTCTGTACCTGGGCATCATGAAACATGTCAGGTTAAAAAATAACAAATCTTAAACTAGAACATTAAACCTCCAGTGTACATTTTCTATACTCCCATTGTTCAGTTTGAAAGCAAATGATGCTGACTGTACTAATGGGGGCAGGTGACGGAAGGGCCCGCAGATCTGACATCACATTCGAAAAGGTTGATCATTAATTAGGGCCACTGTGAGCCAACACAGCAGCTGTAGTGTAGTTGTTTGTGTAGGCGGCAGCCAGTAACACAGCCAATAACGGGTTGGCTGTGGATGTCTGTGAAGTCCTTTATTTTATTCTGCCGTTTCTCACTGTAGTATTTTTGTTTTGCGAGTAGGCAGAGGCAGGTATGGGTTAACATGTAAAGGTGTGTGTGTGTGTGTGTGTGTGTGTGTGTGTGTGTGTGTGTGTGTGTGTGTGTGTGTGTGTGTGTGAATATTTGCATCCAAGTCTCTGTGACTGTGGCCGAGACTGTTGCCACGGACTGCGGCGGTAACTGCGCTGCCATGGCAACAGAGTGGAAGCCTCTGCCTTATATGGTCAGGGAGGAAGCAAGCAGCCGTTGCTCTGTGGACTGGCTTTACCAATTCGAGCAGAGTACTCGCTGGAGGAGAGGTGGGTGAATGAAACAAGGGATTTCCTCTCCTCCGCCTCCGCCTCCCCTGCTCTGCTCTGCCCTTCTCTTCTCTTCTCTTTTCTCACTCCCTCCATATGTTTCAGAGCCCTCCAGTGGCTGCCTTTCACACAAACATCTCTATAACAGCCTCTGGCACGCCAAGCACAGATTCTGCAAGAGTTTTGTCAGGGCAAAAATTGAAAATCTCCACTTCAAACATTCTTTTATTCTGATGAATGAATCAGAATACAACAGTTTTTTTTTAATATAATGTGAGTCGTGGTTTTAGCCCCTTATATGTGAAGGTTTGCAGTTTATCTATGTTTATTGTCTCTTGAATCGGATTCTTTTGAATGAGAGCTGGTGAATGCTCGGACGTCAATGCTGCACTAGTCTATAACCACGATGTTCCACTTCCGGGATTGCTCGGCTGCCGTCGGAAATTCCGCCAGATTTCACTCTTTTCAGCCGGATGTCCGTTACCTTCCACTTTGTTTGCGTTGGCAATTTAAGCTGGATTTCTGAGGACTGTGGTTAACTGCTCCTCAGATCTCTGCAGGGTAAATCCAGACAGCTAGCTAGAGTATCTGTCCAATCTGAGTTTTCTGTCACACGACTAAACCAACCTTTGAACGTACACATGTTCCACCAAAACAAGTTCCTTCCAGAGGCACCAAGCTTTTCCCGGTGCTTAGCGCCGCCCCATGACGATTGTGATTGGTTTAAAGAAATGCCAATAAAGAGCACGTTTTTTTTCTCCTATGCCAGAATGCTGTGTGGACTAGCCAGACCCTCCTCCGCATCGCTGTGGAGGAAGGTCTGGCAATGCGAGACTAATGCTGCACTAGCTCTGTGCCAGGGGACCCAGAAGCTTACAGCTTTGGGAAACACACACCTGTATCTGAAAACCCACTCTTATGACGTCCAGAAAAAAAAATACTACTACTACTACTACTAAAATCATCTTTGTCTTTACATCGTAAAAACTCACACACTACGGAGACAAGTACTCCTCAGCCATGAATGGCACTTTGAATGGGACATGTCAGTGAAAGTGAATGAATAGCCAACTGACTCACTACTGGGTTAACAGCAGCCCCCCAGAATAAGTGGCTGAAAGGCAACATAACAGGGAGTGTGTCTCTGTTCAAACCAGACACATTTTGCCCCGGAGTACCGACGGCAGAGCAGCCACTCACATTAAATTAGAACGGATAGGTTTGAAATGAGCAAGACGCCAAATCTGGCTGAGTAGTCCAGATTAAGCTTGTCAAAAGGAGAATGCTCCAGAGAAAGGAGCGATATGCCGGAAATTTAATTCAGAAAAGTGTGTCTGTTGTTCTAAATGCAGCCTCACACGTCGGAGGGGATTTGTCACATCCTGCTGTTGGATTGTGAGATAATCTTCCCTTTCTCCTTTTCTGTGTCTCGCAGATGATGACCAAGCCCAGCGAGTCACCCGTGGGTCGCCAGCACCAGAGCCACCCGGAGGAGACGGAGGAGGAGCTGAGGGAACACCAGGATGGTGGAGCTCTGCCGCCGGGGGTCACCATCAAGCAGGAGCCCCCCGACCCACAGGAGCTGCAGGAGGAGGCGCTGCAGCAGCACATGGAGCGGGATAGGCAGGTGGAGCAGGAGCTGCTCTTCAGACAGGTAGAGGATGGGGGAGTTGGGAAAGAAGAGATTTCAATATTGACCAAAACCATCGTGATTATTATTTTTTTTCTTTCCATAATCGAGCAGCCCTAGTTGGACAGGTAGGAAGAAGTAGAAACAAAGAGACATGAATGTATTAAGGGCTACTCTTTGTCCTACGACATGTCTGTGATTAAATGCCCAGGGGGAATCGAAGCTGTATCATTTGTTATGGCTGCCATCTTTTGGCCGTAAGTTGTACTTGCAATATAGAATATATTGAAGGAATTCTTCTCCCCCACCCCCGTAGTCCCTTGATGCGTTTACATTTTAGGTGTAAACAACTCACCATGACAACTGTATAATTCATCTTCTTTCTTTATGCATCTGTGTTTCCTCTGTGTGTGTGAGCAGCAGGCCCTGTTGTTGGAGCAGCAGCGGATTCATCAGCTGAGAAACTATCAGGCCTCCATGGAGGCTGCCGGCCTGTCCATCTCCTTCCCAGGACACCGCCCCCTGTCCAGGGCCCAGTCGTCTCCGGCCTCAGCCTCCTCCTTCCCAATCAGCGTCCCGGCCCCCGACCCTCCCGTCAAACCCCGCTTCACCACAGGTCGGTGTCACCACCCTCTTTCTTTGAACTCGTTCAAGTTTCACTTTCACTTTCAAATAAACCGTTTAGCTGCTGTCAATTTGATACAGTAGCCTCCCTCTGGTCTGCGTAAAACATTCATTTGAGACACTTTTGGCTTTGAATTTCACTGCCTTTCTTAACGCACTGGGGACTGAAAGGACACATTTCCTTCCAAAAAAAAACAAAAAAAAAACAGGAATTGGCCAAAAAGTGGTATAATGGTTCCCGCCTCCATCTGGTAGCCGTAATAATAGAGCTAGAGGAGCTTATCTTGCCAAAACCATTTCTCACATTACGTTTTCTTCCTCTCAGAGAGCTGACTCTTTCAACAGGGGGTCCAGGGCCCCTAGGGGGGTCCTCAAAGACAGTGCAGGGTGGCCTCCAAATTATTGTTAATTTTTGTCTTAACATGAATCCAACATATTGTTAGCAGACATAAATCCCCACTGCTAACTGTCCCATAGGTAAGGTAGTCACTATGGCGCTTACCCACTGCTAGTACCAGCTCTGCTCAGCTTGGCTGGGCTCGGCTTGGCTCGGCCGCGGTGCCCTGTCCTCCATTTTCCATTGCAGATTTCGTACCGCCTCATGCGTGAGGCGAGCGTGGCTGGTCGTCATAGCGACACAGAACGTGGAAGGTGTGTGGTTTTTGACTCTCGGCATGTGGCTATTGCCACAGCCAGAAGACACATTTTGTTTCAAATGAAGCTGGAGGCAGCAACAAAAAAGTACCAGGTACTTTTTTTCATAATGGAAAAACAAAAAAGGCGAGTAGAGATTAAAAGTCATTTATGAGTAAAGAATGAGGCTGCTACCAGCAACTTTTTTTATTTGTATTATACTAATGTTATCGCCATAAAGATGCCACATACTGTGGCAGTTTGTGCGTTCATGCAGATACTTTTTTTAACCGTTTGGGCCTACTTTTGCTCCCACTCAGTTTCAAACTGCATAGTTTATGAAACAGCTACTGGAACTCCTAAATGTTAGGAGTTTCAGAAGCTGTTTCATACACATGTGAGAGCTAAGATTAGACAGGAAGAATCTTCTGCTTGTGCCTTACTTTTAACGAATAGCTGACTATCTATATCAAATAGAAAATAAAGCTGTATTTTCACAAATATCGCTAAGAATGGGCATCCCTATCTTTTCTGAAACTATTAAGAAAACTATAATTACATAACTATGTACTATAGTTTTGTAATAACATGGTATGTAACTGTAATTACATAAACATTATGTTTTAAACACCACAAGTATATTTAATAATCTCACAAGAGAAACCTAAAAACAATCGGCAGTGATGTAAATCATTAAAAGAATACAGGATACTTCTTTTTCTTGATAAATATTCGTTTTTTGTCTTTAAAATGTCAGAAAATAGTGAAAAATGTCAAACTGTTATGGTAAATAGTTTCCTAAACAAGCAATTTAAAGAGAGACCAAAACCCAAATACACTCAATTTACACGGACATAAAACAAAGAGGAGCTGGAACTAGTGAAGTGAAGTGAAAATTGATGATAAAAAATAGTTACCGATTAGTTTTCTGTCAATGACTTATTGATGAATCATTTATTTAATGTAGTGCATGTTTCTCTTTGTGTGTTGCCTTAGGCCTGGTGTACGACTCTCTAATGCAGAAGCACCAGTGTATGTGTGGAAACACCAACAGTCACCCGGAGCACGCAGGCCGGATTCAGAGCATTTGGTCTCGGCTGCAGGAGACCGGACTCAGAGCGCAGTGTGAGGTATGTAAGAGGAAAAGACACCACAGTTAACATCGCACAGAGTGGAGTAAACTGCATATGAGAATTATCCTTCTTTATCTGTCTCTCTCTGTGTGTGTGTGTGTGTGTGTGTGTGTGTGTGTGTGTGTGTGTGTGTGTGTGTGTGTGTGTGTGTGTGTGTGTGTAGTGTATCCGTGGGAGGAAGGCCACTCTGGAAGAGCTGCAGACAGTTCACTCTGAAGCCCACGTCCTGCTGTACGGAACCAACCCTCTCCGACAGAAACTTGATTGTAAGCACACACACACACACACACACACACACACACACACACACACACACACACACACACACATCTCAACTATCATTATCCAGTCCCTATTTTAATTTTCATTTCCTGGTTCACCAGGTTCAGTCACTCCCATGTTTGTACGGCTACCGTGCGGAGGGTTGGGGGTAAGTAACACTCACATTCATAAAGTGAAATAATAGTTTTCTCACATGATGCAATCTGTATATTATTAATTGAAGTATATGTAGTACAGTCATATTTAAAATGATAAAACGTACAGAAGTCATTGACAGGGAGAGTATGGAGAGACAGGGCAAGTTTCTTTGTATTACACCTTTTACACACAGAGGCACAACCGCGCCTCTGCAAAATAGCCTCCACAAGGAACTTATTTTGGTGGAACACGTGTACATTCAAAGGTTGGTTTAGTCGTGCAACAGAAAACTCAGATTGGACAGATAGTCTAGCTAGCTGTCTGGATTTACCCTGCAGAGATCTGAGGAGCAGTTAACCATAGTCCTCAGAAATCAACGGGAGTTTAAAATGCCAACACAAAGGAAGCAGAAGGTGACGGATATCCGGCCTAAATGAGTGAAATCTTGCGTAATTTCCAAGGAGCAATCCCAGAAGTGGAACGTCGTAGATATAGAAAACACATAAGGCAAATAAATGCATCACAACATTTTTTTTTTTAAATTGCTGTAATGCTGTAATTTAAAACAATTCATAAACTAAAAATACTGAAAATTTAACCGAAATTTAATGTAGGAGGACGGAGGAGTAATAAAGTGTGTGTGTTGATCAGTTTCGGTCATCTCCATGTTGTGGACTTAACACAGGTCTTGTGTTTCTAGGTGGACAGTGACACCATTTGGAACGAGGTCCACTCCTCCAGTGCGGCGCGACTCGCTGTCGGCTCTGTGGTGGAGGTGGTTTTCAAAGTTGCTACCGGAGAGCTGAAGGTAACCATGACGACACTCGTCTGCTTGCTTTCTTTCCCACATCGGGGAATCATCTTTATCATCTTATAGACATCATGGGGTTCCCACAAGCTTTGAAAATGCGAGAAAGTTTGTTATGTAACGGTCGTGCTCTTAGTGCTAAAAGTGCTTTTTATTAGATTGTTTGAATTCCGTTAAAGCCAGCCCTCTTTTGTGTGTACAGTATTTGTCTAAATTACAGTGGTTTTTAGCCGCGGTTCGCCAATACTTGGTTAACAGAGGAAACATTGAGTGGTGATCAGTGCCGCTGTGGCTAACAGACTCCTGTCGCTCCTGTCTGTCTTTGCAGAATGGTTTCGCTGTGGTCCGCCCTCCTGGACACCACGCAGAGGAAAGCACTCCCATGTAAGGCCACAGCCGTCACCACACTCAGTTGGAGACACTTCATCTATGCATATACAAATACCAGCGTTGGAACAGGCTCGTCTGGACTAGAAATGACATAAACCAATGAGTTTATTTGCACATAAAGAACAGAATGCCTTTATTCTGCCAGCTGCTGTTTCGAGACTTTATTTATTTATCACATCCTTCTCAGAACACGTTTAAAATGCTCCATAAAAAAACATGGAAATGGAGCAGGAAAGTGCTTTGGCACAGCTTCATTTCATTACAAGGACGACGACTCAGCCCCTCCCTCTCTTTGCTGCCGTTTCAGGGGTTTCTGCTACTTCAACTCGGTGGCCATCGCAGCCAAACTGCTGCAGCAGAGACTCAACGTCAGCAAGATCCTCATCGTGGACTGGGTCAGTCCCTTAGTGGGAACGTGATGTAGTTAGTTTGCATCAAAGAGGACAAGTTAGATCTTATTTAATACTCCTCTATATATATGTGTCTTTAAAAGGCACACAGCATGGCAACGTTTGTGATCATATCATGTGTTTACCATCTAACCTCAGGACGTTCACCATGGCAACGGCACCCAGCAAGCGTTCTATGATGACCCCAATGTCCTTTACCTGTCTATTCATCGCTATGACGACGGCAACTTCTTCCCTGGAAGTGGAGCACCTGACGAGGTGTGTGTGTGTGTGTGTGTGTGTGTGTGTGTGTGTGTGTGTGTGTGTGTGTGTGTGTGTGTGTGTGTGTGTGTGTGTGTGTTTGTGAGACCATAACCTTAGTAACTGTCGTCAGACCTGAGCAAAACACGTTCGCAGTGCATTGTGGGAAACATTTTGCACAGGATCCAGATCCAGAAAAATAAATAACAAAGAAATGAAAACAATGTGTGATACACTGTGATAGTTGGCCAATTAATTTGCTGTTCTCCTAAAGCACTTTTAGCAATCTAGTGATGTTACATGTCTTGAAGTTAATATGGAGTGGTATTGGAAAACAAAGGCAATCTAAACATTTTGCGTTTGTCCTGTACGTATCAAGGTGAGTCACACACGTGCTTCTCTCTGCAGGTGGGCAGTGGGCCCGGTGTCGGGTTCAACGTTAACGTTGCTTTCACTGGAGGCCTGGATCCACCCATGGGAGATGTAGATTACCTGGCTGCCTTCAGGTAACAGATAACAATATCACCAAGTCACACAAAGACAAACCAGATGCTAGTTAAGCCAGTTTGTCTTTACAGCCCTAGTCCTGCTACATTCAGTTATGCTCTGCTGTGCCACGCTACACCCCGTAACGCCCTGCAGTGCCCTGCAATGACATGAACTACTACGACTACCATTTGTAGTCACTGTTCCATTATCTTTATTGTGACTGTTATTGCCACTGTTCATCAGACCCCCAACCGGCACCGTCAGACACCGCCTACCAAGAGCCTGGTTCTGTCCCAGGTTTCTCTCTAAAAGGAAGTTTTTCCTCGCCACTGTCGCACTAAATGCTTGCTCTTGGGGGAATTACTGGAATTGTTGGGTCTTTGTAAATTATAGAGTGTGGTCTAGACCTACTCTATCTGTAAAGTGTCTCGAGATAACTCTTGTTATGATTTGATACTATAAATAAAATTGAATTGAATAGTCCTAATTCTGCTTCCAATACTTTTTAATACCAACATCACAGTCATCATGCAAGTGTGGACAGTGTGTTAAATTAGCTAAATACATTGAATAACCTTGGTACAAAATGGCAAGAACATTCAAGAGTAAATGTTCAGAAATAGAAGCTACTTTATACGATATGATATGATATGATACGACTTTATTGTCAGCCAGGGCTGAAATTCTTTTTGCATCCCTGGGTAGCTCGTATAAAAAAAGAGCACACAGACACAGACATACATAAGATGAATAACACCGAAAGTCATACATGAAACATTACCACAAATGACATAAACTCCCAAGTACATACACACAGACAAGGTCTTAGAGACTTGTAACCCTGAATAAATATTGCACTGGATTTAATGTAGCTGGTTTAACAATAGGATAGATTGATGCATGAAAGAGTTTTTAAGTCTGATGTACAGTACAGTAACTACACGTGATATGTAACCGTAGAGACACTGGGCCGAGGAGGCAATTGTTGCTGTACTGTGAAAACTGTGAAACCCTCCAAAATATCAACTTCCCATGACTAAATGAAAACAGGTCTGATAACATCTTTGTGACAAAGCAGTTTTCAGATGATCCAATGGGGTTTTGAATCTTTTTTTTTTTTTTTAGCTTAAGGAACTTATTAAGAAACACTTAATTCTTCAGTCTAAAATATTCAAAGTCACCAAATTTGGAGATAGATTGGTTTAATTGGACAGAGATGTCAGTTTGATGTCTGCTAGTAGATGATAGTTTTATTATTAGTAGGACTGCAAAACTAATGATTATATTATTATTTTTTTGCATAGACTGATGAATCAGTTGGCCTGTAAAATGTCAGAAAATAGTGAAAAATGCCAACCTACATTTCCTAAAGCTGTTTATTCAGTTCAGTAACTCATACAAATAAAAGCAGCAAGTGTATTTATGCTTGAAAAATTGAGATAAAGGGTTAACAGATTATCAGAATACTTGCTTGGCGAAAACAAATTGAGGAAATGTTTTCATGGAGATAAAATGAATAATTTGTGCCTGTGTGAGTACTCTATCTTCTACATTCACATTGAAATATTGGCTGTTAATCTTTGCACTCCACCCTCCCACTCTCAGGTCAGTGGTGATGCCCATAGCCAATGAGTTTGCCCCAGACATCGTGCTGGTCTCCTCTGGCTTCGACGCTGTGGAGGGACACCCTCCACCACTGGGCGGCTACACTTTGACGTCCAAATGTGAGTACAAGCGTATCTCAAGTGTGTTTTTCTTATCCCGCGCTGCAGCAGTTGACAGCACCCAAAACATAGAGTTGGATGCCGATAAGGGATGTCAAATTGTGCTTCCGGAGCTGACACATTGAAAATGTGAAATGAAATTCAACTGCTGTCGCACGCCGCAGATTCATTTGCATCCATTCACACGCTTTCTGTAACCTTTTCCGCAGGTTTTGGTTATCTGACCAGGCAGCTGATGACCCTCGCTGGAGGTCGGGTGGTCCTGGCTCTGGAGGGGGGTCACGACCTCACCGCCATCTGTGACGCCTCGGAGGCCTGCGTGGCCGCCCTGCTAGGCCAAGAGGTAAGGAGGTCACTCTGACTACACACAGGGTCTGAATCCTAATGAATGGCCCTTGTGTTATATCAAGGTGTCGGTGTTGGAGAAAAGTGGAGGGGACATGTGGCACGTTTTGCCTGGTTGTCAGCCAGGTATTGAATCCGGCTCAAACATCCTCTATTTTTGCTTCTACCTGTGAATGTGAAGTCATTTTTAATCCTGTTTAATTAAATTTTTTTTACGATTTTTTCGGGGGGGCTTTAATTGCCTTTATTGATAGGACAGATTAAGTCAGGAAAGTGGGAGAGCGAGAGAGAGAGAGAGAGAGAGGGATGACTTGCAGCAAAGGAACCGTCCCTGCGGCCACTGCGACAAGGACTCAGCCTCTGTGAGCTAACCAGGCGCCCCTTTAATCCCGTTTTAATCTGCTGTGTTGGCAGTGTAATGGAAAAAAGAAACACAAAAATGAGGACAAAGCTGCACCAATCCCAAATGTATCATTGCCTCAGCTGTAATTTTGATCTCGTACTTATTCCAGATGTGTGACTTTCATTTATTTGCCTTTTTATAAAAACACACAAGTAGTGGAAATTTAAATACCTTTTTGCCTTGCTAAATCAGAGTGACAAACACTGTCCTGTGAAGCCTTGGCTGTAACTTCCTGGGACACCCTCCATTTGATCGGTTTCTGTCAGGAGCATCATTTTTCTAACAGTTTTAGTGCTTTATGGTAGATTTATTAGGCATTAATATTGTTGCCATGCCACCCATATTCTCTAGTAAACAAATCAAGCTGGAATATGGGTTGGGAGTGGGATGAACTGACGTTACATGGTGCAGGTCAACCCCTTGTGGAGATTATTGTAAACGCAGCCTGTCCCATACTTTATTTTTGGGGCATTTCAGGCCTTTATTTTGGATAGGACACTGAAGACATGAAAGGGGAGAAAGAGGGGGAATGACATGCAGCAAAGGGCCGCAGGGCACAGTCGAACCTGCGGCCGCTGCGTCGAGGAGTAAACCTCTATATGTGGGCGCCTGCTCTAACAGGTGAGCTACAGGTGCCCCAGCCTGTCCCATACTTGAAAACATTTTTTCTGTGTGTGTGTGTGTGTGTTTTTTTTTGGTCCCGTGCAGCTGGACCCGCTGCCAAAGGCCACCCTCGAGCAGAGGCCCAACCCCAACGCTGTTCGCTCTCTGGAGAAAGTTTTAGAGACTCACAGTGAGTTCAACCTCTAACACAAACTCACAACACTGACACACACAGACGGACACAATTAGGGAATAAGAAATCTGCAGAAAGAGAACCGTTTTTTTTTATATAACTAATCTGTGTCATTGTCTGGAAACTTGGTAATACTTTAATAATGCACTTTAAATACCAATCAGGCAAGTACTGGTGCTCGGTGCATCACTACTCACCGCTGCTGGGACTTTCCCTGCTGGAGGCCAAACGAGGAGACTCAGAGGAGGCTGAAGCTGTCAGTGCCATGGCCTCTCTGTCCGTGGCCACCACCAACGCCATGGATCAGAGGTAAAGGATCCAAAAAAATCACTGCTTAGCTCACTGCTGGGAGGGTGATCTTTTCTCAGGTGGGAGACTGAGAGTTAGCATCTATATATATATTTATAAGCTCTACCTTTCAATTCTCTAAAAACCTGTGCTCCTCAATAGTCGCCTACTTCTCACCTACTGTTGCATGTCGAGGACGTGAGATAACTGAATAGTCATCATCAGTTTGGGATTTATTACTTTATGTAAGCAGTAAAAACATGCAACACAAAGCAACGACATGGGAGCATGACAAAGAATGAATCTTGGCCTGTGAGTTTTATTCTAAATGAAATCAATTGGCCAATCATTTTACAAATATTTCTTATACTTCTGTACCTACACCCACATTTAGGGAGGCTCTTCTCAAAATCCCAAATACATGTGCTCCCCAAAAACGTTTGAAAGGTGAAGAAGAGGAGAATATGTACTTGCTCTCCAAACAGTGGCAGTTGTTGAGTCCCAAGTCCATGAACGTCAGGAGGTTATCTGCATGTAAATAGCTGCAGTGCAAAGATGTCAGTTTGCAGGACACATGACGAGCCGTCTGGGATGTAATATCTGTTGTTGTGTGTCTCTGTCCAGCAGGCCAGAGGACGAACCCATGGAAGAGGAGGAACCACTGTAACGGAGGGAAACGTGAGGGTGTCACACTGTTAATCATTGACCTCTCCGGAGAAGAGTCTCGACTGATCCCTTCTTTTAGTCCCCCTAACCCCACTCACCGCGTCAGTCACCTTGATTGGCAGCCCCTCGGTCAAAACGAGGGAGAGGGGGTGGGCTCAGCCTCAGAGTAGGGAGCCAATCAGGAGACAGAGGACTGAATTTGGGGGGGGGGGGGGGGGGGGGGGAAATTAAACATAACAGCGCTGCTTGGCGGCACTCGCTCAGAGACACTCATTATTGTTTTCTTTCAGTCTTCGCACCCCCCACTTTAGCCCACAGCGGCTAACCGAGTGACCAAGGCAGAGAGGGGAGAGGGCGAGCGTATGTGGAGTTGGGGGGTGGGGGGTGGGGGAGGGGGGGTGGGCGTGATCAGGTCTCGTCACAGAAAAGGTGCGATGAACTGCGGAAACATACGGTGCTTTACACAGCTGACCACAAGGATACCAGGGACAGCAGACCGTCCCTGGCTGTTTAAACACAGCTCGGGAGTTTTCTTTTCTCTTTTTTCTCAACAGTTTTTTCCCCGAGAAAAACAAAGGGCACCGTGGCAACTGAGATCATATTTTACAAGATGCGTTCACTGTGGACTTTGGTTGGCCGAAGTTTGAGTAGGCTCTTACAAAGATTTGATAACAAGACTGTCGCCTCGCCGGACCAGCCTGTCGTTGAAGGTTGACGAGTGAGAGGAGTGCCTTGGTGAGGGTCCGCCGGATTTCAGGATTGTTCAGGAAAAGATTGCCTTAAAGATAAAAAAAAAGAAAAGAAAAAGACATTTTTTTTCTCGCCAAAGGAACCGGTACGAGGGAAGGAGACGGGAGAGTTTCCGGTCCTTTTTTTCGTGGGGCGAGAATGACAAAAATAAAGCAAACAATCTTTCAGCATGTTTACTTGGAACGTGATGAAGACACCATTTACGTCTCTCACAGCCTCTCTTAAAGAGTTAACTTTACTTTTGGATGGATCTATTTTTCTGTAAAAAAGGAAAAACGCTTTGTAAAGGTAGTTGCCAGCTTCAGTAGAAAACGGTGCAAACATGGAGACCTTCAAACAAGTAAATCAGATTGAAAAGTGTCAAAAAAAAAAAAAAAAAAAAAGGTTTAGCCTTTGATGTAGCTTCCCTTTAACTGAAGTCATTGCTTTGGAAACACATAAAGCATGCATTCGAGTAGAGAGATCAGACATTTTTGCAAGATTTTTGAATGTTATCCAAAAGAGAAAGCCAAGCAAGAAAAGCCAAAGCATGAGTTTGCATATACAGTAGTACTTTCACTCCACTTAGCTGGCAAGTCGACAAACATTTCTCGCATTGGTCCTTTCAGATAAGGCTCCCAGTACCCAGTTCAATGTTTACTGATTTATTCTTCACACATCAATTGAGCATTTCTTTTACGTGTGCCGATCGGCCTCCCATGTTTTGCCGGTTGGCAACTACCTTGGTTGCTAGTGTGAGCTAAACATTAAGTCTTGTACATTGAATTGAATATATTTGGAGAGGCAGTCATCGAGTATTGCCCGTTTGTATCTACATGTTTGATTTCCACATCAAGTTGTCAATTTACAAATATCAAAAATGTGTTTGGTAAGCGTGTCCACTTTTATTTTATTTTTTTTTTTTTTTATTGTATAAGATTATTTTTCTAACTTTTTTCATCCATAGATTTTGTTCCGTGTTTTTATCCGTTTTCTGGATAGTTATAGGGCTGACATTCACATACACAGTACTATTGTCACTTTCTTTCTCGTATTTATCAAACATAAATAAAACATTCTTTCTTTCTTTCTTTCTTTCTTTCTACGGCGCTCTTGGCCTTTCTGCATTTTCATCAATTGTGTATTTTTAACATGTACTGTTTATAGGAGATTTGTATATGGAAAATGTATAAATGTACTCTAACTAATGACAGCTATGATATTGTGAGCGAAAAAAACAGTACGGTGTATGACATCACTGCATAAACTTTTAGAAAGAGCGGCATATTTAACTCCTCATCGACTGCACTGTTTTCAAGATGCCCTCACGTGAAATGTGCTACATTCCGCAGCACTGCGATTGACTTATGAACACCTTCAGAGTAAAACGTTTGGTCACTTTGTTGCCTAATTGATACATTTCCCTCTTGTGCATGGGCGATTAATGCACTTACCTTTCGACTGTGACAACAGCACACATCCAGAAAGACGTTCAGAGGCTGTTTTATGTAGCTAACTGAGTTCTCCTTGGCGGGTAAAGAAAAGGAGGGGACACGGGGGACGGGGGGGGTGGGGGATCATCATGAGATCAGTTTCAGACTGATCTCATGAAGTGGCATATGTATGACACGCCAATTCATATGCCATGATTTGCGTGTTATAAAGACGCATACTCGCTATTTCCGGTCCGTCCAGAAAAATGTGATTATGCGATCGCATAATTCAATGCATAATCAGCCAAAGTCCTCATATTTATGCGGGGGCCGCATTTTTATCAAGTACGCCGCACTTTCGCCGCATAAATTGTCGATTTCCACGCAAAATATGCGGGGCTTGCATGATTTCATAATCTCCGCATTTTTGTTGCAAAAAAAGTCACATCTATCTTAGCAGAAGGTTGAAAAATGTTGTCACACAAGAGCAGCCGTTTTCCCCTGTTGCCACGGGAACGTTATGAAGTGACGGAATTACGCGACGTGAACATCATCGGAAAGCTGCAAACCCCGCGATGAAGTCACGATGAAACCGCAGTTTTTGCAAGTTCTTTTAAGTTTTTTTAAGGAAACGTGCCGCATAATCAAGGATTTTTGCCCGCAACAATCACAAAAATCACAAAAAATGTTTCTGGAAGGACTGTATTTCGCGTGTTTATCAACGCCATTTGTCCTCTATTGACTTACATTACCTTGCGATTGCGTGTGAATTGACGCCGTATGAAAGGCCGAAAATCCACGTGAGGAGGTTGGTTGGTTGGGGGTGGCGCCTGATCCCAACCGTTTCTTCTTTTCAACCTAAACCCAACCCCGTTCTTCTTTTCCTAATCCAAACCGTTTTTTCTTTTCAACCCAACCCCCACACGCCACCTGGCTTTAGCAGACTGCAGTCAGCTGTATACAACGTAAACATACACGCGGACAGCTGAAAATGCGTACAGATAACACGCCTCTTGGCCTTAGGAAAGTGGCGTGTATGTTTAAGCAAAGTCATGATGTCACGTTGCTAGTTTTCGAAACATCAGCCGATAATTTAAAAAAAAATGTCTTTCTGAGCATGTGTTGCCCTTATCATGTTTGACTGTCCATAACATCAGTGTCTCCTTCTTCCCCTTCACCTGATCTGAAACCAGTAGCAGATCACACTACGTTCAATTTACCCCATGTTTCTTTTAAGTTGAAATCATTTCATTTCATTTCATAAACTTGTAAAAAAAAAAATTTTTTAGATTAAGTTGATATTATTACATGTCTAACAAACATTCCACTTGTTACTCGTTTAATTTGGCCTAATTTTTTTTTATTTTAATGATTTTATTTTTTTGTAGAAACTTTAATACTACTTTATTTTGCCATCTGCTGGCGCCAACTTTAACTCTTTGCATGGTTTGTGAGTCAGCATGCCTGCTTGTCTATGTAACAAAAATGTATTTGCACAATAGAAGAAAAACACTGGAGGAGTTTAAATGAAAATAAAACCTCCCCTGGCAACTCCCAAGAGCACCAGGCAGGACGGTTTTCTTCCTCTCTGGTGTGCAAACAATTCAAAAGACTTTGTCCGAATAACTCCACTGCGGAACATTTGATATTGTTCTTACTGAATATGATTTCCAATAAGTGATTTTTAACATGATTCAGCACTTACAACATGTATGGACTTTGTTAAAGAGAAACATGCTCTGCCAAACCTCTGCTACATCCACACCTTAAAAAAAAAAGACTCCCAAAGAATGTTCCTCTTTCAAAGGTTTTTGAGCGGGTACTAATATGGTATAGAGAAAAGGCAGATATCAGTCGAGAAAGGTTTTGGGGGGGAAAAAAGGGCATTGTTGTTTGATTGTCACACCCACCTCGGCCAGTTCTATAACCACTGTGGCTCAAGAGCAATTCTTGGTTTACATGTAAATGGATAAAAACGTTATTTTTGTTGTTGTTGTTTGTCTCTATTGATGAAAAATGTTACCTTTCTTTTGGGACCTACGCTTTGGACATTTCATCTCTGACATCTATAAAATATATTTCTGAAAAATACATCAATCTGTAGTTGTGTCGTTTCTCTTTTCAAGTAAAAAAAATTAAAAATAAAGGTCAGGATTGGGGAACTTTTTGTGCTTTTTCAGGAACTGCGGGGGCCGCATTTTTTCAAATACGCCGCACTTTCGCCGCATAAATTGCCGATTTCCCAGTGCAAAATATGCGGGGGCTTGCATGATTTCATAATTCCCGCATTTTCGTTGCAAAAAAAAGTCACATCTATTTTAGCAGAAAGTTGAAAAATGTTGCATTTACTAGCCGTTTTCCCCTGTTGCCATGGGAACGTTATGAAGTGACGGAATTACGCGACGTGAACGTCATCGAAAAGCTGCAAACCCCGCGATGAAGCCACGATGAAACCGCAGTTTTTGCAAGTTCCCGCAATTTCGTCGCATAAAATTGCATAAATATCCCGCATATTCCATCGCATTTTTTAAGAAAATGTGCCGCATAATCAAGGATTTTTGCCCGCAACAATCACAAAAAAACTCTGAAAGTCCATTCACCAGATATAATCACAATTAACACATTCTCGTATCACTTGTGAAGACTTTTAAAGTGTGGTATCTCTCCTTAATTCCTGACAGATTATCCAACTGATGTTACAAAATCTGATTATCAGACCGACAGATACCTAAGCAGTTTTGGCATCTTTCTGCTTCTGTCACTTCAGTGAAATGATTACTCAAAGTCCATGTTAGCACAATGCAAATATAAATCAATAGTGCTGGTTGTAGTTCAATTCTTGGATTTATTTTTTAGAAAAACAGGGCAGCTGCTTAACCTTTAACTCATCTGAAAAAAAAACCTCTTTGTTTTTTATGGGATTTCTCCAATACAATTACTCCACTTTCTGACCTGAGCTGGATCTGAACAACAGAATTTGTCTCCTAGCAGCACATGACAGCAGTGATGGTAGAAAGTATGTCACCACTGAAATGAAAGCTCTCAGCTGACTTTTGCCTGAGTGGAAAATCTAATAACAAACCACAAACCAGACCCAATATCACAAGTGTCCAAAGCATCAGCTATCAGGTGACCTTCTCCTCTCTAAAATGCCAGACAATGATATATATATATATATATATATATATAAAAAAAAATTCACATTATTATTTCCAAAGACACAAGTTGAAACATTCAAACAACTTGGTTTTTTTTTCTACCAACTGTCCAAATAGGTTTTGTTTATGATTATGAAAGACAAACCAAAAATGAATAATGATAATAATAGAAGAAAATACAAACAAATTCGTTTGGGACTACATATAAGCACTGCATTTGTTCTCCAACAACATAATAATTACAAGCAACATCTTTAACATTTTCAAAATAAGGTTACAAAGTGCTTTAGAAAAACAGGATGAAAACAGTCAAGTAAAAAACATCTAACATAAAATAATAAAACAGAGCATCATCAGGGAAAATAAGATAAGTTAGTAATACAAATAAGTAAAACACCAACTTAAAAGCACATTTTTAGAATGAGAGTTTTAAATAGAACATTATTTGTTAATCTTAAAAATAGGCATTTGTATGTTTGATAAATAATACAGCAGCGTAGAAGTGTACGTGTGTCTGAAGGCAGCATACTACACTGACCAATGAGAGGAGGGCACTTCCCTTTTACTATGCAAATACTGACCTGAAATTCCCACTCTGCTTGCTACCCCAGTGCTGAACCAGTGCAATGCTAAGGCTGCAACGTTAGCACGCTATTTTGTCCATTTTCGTAACCCTTGAGTGGGGCTACCTGTCGTATTTTTTATTTTTTTATTCTCCTTTCTTTTCCTTTCTTAAGCAAACTGCAGCGGTTTTACGGACATGCCTAACATCGTGCTTTTTAGCGGGAGCTCCCACCACGACCTGTCCCAGAAAGTGGCTGATCGACTAGGACTAGAGCTGGGGAAAGTGATAACGAAAAAATTCAGCAATCAGGAGACATGGCGAGTACAATTTTAATTTGTAGACGACGCTTATTATTCTCTTGACTTTTGACATTAGCATGAGAAGCACGTTTGTGTTGCTATAGCGGATAGCTTCTCATGTTGCTCCAGCCTTAGTACCACATGTGGGTAGGTTAGCTTGAAGCTAACAATAGTTTACTATTTAGCTGGAAAAGCTGTAAAGTCTAGCCGCATGTAAACACACCAGGCTAGCAAGCGAGCATAGATGTGCGTCCTTTATCGGACAGCTTTACCGTTAACTTTAACATTTAATCCTAGTAGTTGAGTTTGCAATTACCACATCGGCCTTAGTATTTGTTCAAATAAAGCAGACTGACAGAACCAGAGAAGTTTTAGAAATTACGTAACATATCACGCTAACTACGCTAACGTTACGTATGTTTCCCGTGTGATGGGTGATTAACGTTATGGAAGAGGCACAAAGTACCAGGCCAGATTGTGTACATGTATTGCAAATTCTCCCCCCAAGCCCCTCATTTAAGTCTAAACTTTGTAGAAAAGCGAGAGGGTAGCTAGCTGATTGTTTAATTACCCCGTTAAAATGTTAACTCTAGCTAAGCATTTAAAGCACAGTCCGAATGTTAGCCTACGTGACAAGACACCTGAAAAGTCTTCTCCTAGCTAACAGATTAATACTGTTAGCTGTTAGATACAGCTAGCTGTATCCCTGAAACGTGTTGATGTGGTTACAAATGGACACAGGCGATGGTACACCTCTTGAAACGCTGTGGTTTAGGGTTAGGCACCAATGTTGCCCAATTTCTGCCGAAAAGAAGCATAGCAAGCGGGTTCGCTTACTGTCATTTAACATGTATTTATTTAAATGGCTTACTACAGACAATAACGTGGCTCACTGCAGTTATAAGCATCTGACCAAGTTATTAATAGTAACTTAGACAGAGGTCTTAAATGTCAAATATTGTCTCTAAACTGAGAGGATAGCTTGCAATTATTTAAGAATGCTGCCTGTTTTGCAAGGGACGTTAAGTCACATGCAGTTCATTTTGGCTCATTTCCAAAGCAGCCAAGCTAACCCTTAGTTGAATTACTGACTACACGCTAGCAGTTAGCCTCGTTTAATATTAGCATAGCAAATTATTATACGTATTAATTGTACTGCTTGGTCGTGAGCAGAGTAATTTAGAAGCTCGTGTAGCTTGTTTTTGTACCTCTGCAGATGACCTTTTAGCGAATGGCGTGTTTGCTCAAGTTTCTTGACCTGAACTCATCACAAAGTCGTTTATCCGATGCTGAAGCTATTTTGATGTGTTTGTGCTGTTCTAACCATCTCATCTAAGTGCATGTTATGCACTTTGATTCAGTAATAGGAAACATGCACTGCATTAGTGGGTTTTTTCTGATCCAGTTTAATTCCTGCTGTGGCACTCACTGTATTGCAATGCACTCTGGATAAAATCATCCAGCATCCACCAAACGGTGTATTTGTTTTGTAATCTATCATTTGCATGAAACTAAAGAGTGCTTTACAACGCTACTATTCTTGGTTAAACGGGTCTTGTAAAGGTGTCTTGACCCTTATTAGCCCCTCCCTGCTGGTAATGTTTCCACCCACAACTCTTAAAATCCAGGGAAAGCTCTGATTATCCATGCTCAGGGTTCTCTCTAGGGAACACAGCTGTTTGGGCGACATGCAAAACAAAGATTATTTTCTCATCCTCACAGACTAACAGAGAGGTGAGAACCATACGCTAATAACAGCTCTTCTCACAGCTCCGACACAGGTTTTGCCAGGTGATTCTCAGAGGTCAAGGACCCACGCAGAGGGAGTGCATTCCTTGGAAGGACGTGTTGTTCCTTTGCTCAGGGAGAAATGCCCAAATAAAGATTTTATTGACACTGTTGTTTGCTCGGGTGCTCTTTGTATATAAACTGATAAATGCAATACCTTCAGGAAGATTTTAGAATATCAAAAAAAGAGCCCACATTGGTAATGTATGTATTGAAGACATCACTTTATGTTTTGTGTTTTTTTTCCCACGTTGTGTCACCTTAACTGGTGTTAATTTTAGCCTCTGCTGCAAGAAAATGTTTTTCTCAAGGTGGCTGTTCATCCTGAATGCTTCAACATACAGTTTGAATATTTAATGTTTTTCTTTTTCCCTTTCAGGTCTAGAATAAAATATTAGCTTATCTTAGGGCTAGGTATTGAACCATAATACTTAATTTTTACTGACCAAAATGTGTCCATAGCACAGAGAAAGTTGCCATTGACTTCGGATCAGATTGGTACTGTTTAGGTTTTTTTTGAACAGATAGACTCTGAATTTAGAGAATAATTTTTAAGGATTTTAATGTCTTGTGCGGCAACTTAAACATTTTAGTAAATGGGGGGGACTTTTGCAAAAGAAAATGTGTTATTGGTACCAAAACTCAAGATATATAGCCCTATAGCTGATGGTTTTTAGATGGAGCTTAAACAGCGGACGGTCAATTAGTTTGACTGGGAAGAAATTGGCCAAAATGTGCAACACTGCTTATCAAGTTTTAGGAGGATTTGCTGCCTTTGTGGCTTATGTGATCAATATGGGTTTTGGACTGGTGGTCCCCATGGACTCTGGGAAACCTGGCATTGGCGTTTTACACTTTTATTAATGGATTGAGTGAATAATTCGATAGATTCATAGATAAGGAAAATCATCTTTTTAAATCAAGGCATTCCCTGGTTGTGTCCAAATGATCTCCTAATTAGCCACATTGTTACTTTTGGTTGCGAGTATAGCTTTAGTAGTCGGTGGGTTTAAACAATGTGAGTGGCAGCTTTATCTGCAGAGGTGTACTACCTTTTGTAAGGGCTGGCCTCTCTTTTTAACTGGCCTTGTGACTGCACAGACTCTCACCCTTCACAACTGTACACACATCACGTGACCAAGGCCTGGTCATCCCCCCACAGAGGAATGCTTACACACACACACACACACACACACACACACGCTGCCTGCTTCAGTGTCTGTGGCGGTGTGTGTTTGTGTGGCAGTGCAGTTTTAAGTGTTTTTTTTTTTTGTTTTTTTTTTTCCTCAGATGAGCAGAGGGACTCGGCCCAAACTTGTTTCTTAACCTTCAAGGCAGATGTGTCATACATAACTTGACTGTGGGTGAACACGTATAACTCACAGATATCTCATTGGCTCTTATACTGAACTGAATGATGATCTGGAAAGGCTTTATTACTAAATGTTAATACTGCTGTCCAGAGATGGTTTAATGGTGGCCAACAACTTGTCATTACTTGTTCATAAAGATGTGCTGAAGTCTTAGAATCAGTTTCATTGAAACGCACCGCTTCCAGGCTCCCATCAGCCTGAGATCTTTGCTCTTTAGTGCAACCCTAAAGCTGACACGTTGCCCTCCTTTTGTCGCTCAAACAGTGTGGAGATCGGGGAGAGCGTGCGCGGCGAGGACGTGTACATTGTGCAGAGCGGCTGCGGCGAAATCAACGACAACCTAATGGAGCTGCTCATCATGATTAACGCCTGCAAGATTGCCTCCTCGTCCCGTGTGACCGCAGTCATCCCCTGCTTCCCCTACGCCCGGCAGGACAAAAAGGACAAGGTAGACACACACACACACACACCCATATAACTCCGACACAAATGTTTCATATCATTACATTTTTTCATTTCTAATGATACGAGAATACAACAAAAGACTTACCCGCTTCAACTGTGACCTTTTTTTTTTTTTTTTTTTATTGATCAGAATGAGTACATGCATGCATGGGTAACATTTACTTAAACCCCCCTATCTTAGCATTTATAAAAAATCTAATCAATTATTCATTCAACACTATAATGTACTCCTCACTTATGTAAGAGTAAAACTTAGTTGTAATAATATCAAATGTCTTCATTGATGGTATAATTGCTGACAAATACTGTACTTTAATAAACTATTCAATTTAAATTGTATGTATAGTGTCAAATCATAATCTCAGGACACTTTACAGGTAGAGTAGGTATCGACCACACAGCGACCCAACAATCCCCCCCCCCCCCTAAAGCCTTTATGAAAATGTTTATATGATGTGCATAAATGCTAAATGATAGTATTTCCTCTGTAGCACTACAGATTAAAATGTTACTTAATGTTGCGGTGGTGTATTAATGGGAAAACTCGCATGTACACGATGTACCGTGAACAGTGGTTTTGCTCCGGCGCTCCGATTTGCCATTTGAGCCGCGTTCTGCTTGGAAGAACTGAAATTGACACATCGGGCTCTCCAGCGGATCTGAGAAACTGGTTCACACAACCTGCTTATCTTGCAAATTATTATCATGAGTTGCCTCGGTTGTTTATGTAACTACAAAAGCACATCGGGTCCGTATGAAGCAACAAGAGAGCTCTAGTACTAGCACTAGTCGGCACCTCCGCTTGCAGACAAGCTTACTCTCATGAGGGTGGAACATGTGCACCTCATCCACATGTTGCCTTGCGGGGTACAGGAAAGATGTTCAGGCTTCCTGCAGGACTGTTTTTATTCCCATTACATTCTCCTGTCATTATTGTTTAGTCATTTTTAAATAAAAATGTAAAAAAAAATATCACTCAATTCAGTTCATCGGGTTGCAGTAAGCGTCTAGTCAGCCTGAATCTCCAAACTGCATTTTCTCTGAGTCACTCGCACGATCACAAGCTCAGCCACCATCACCGGGTAGTCGAGTGTTATGTCAACAAGCCCTGAAGCCTGTCGCCTGACGTGTACATCTACGCCGCGTTGGCTTTTCTTGAGTAAACGAGACTGTGATTATTTTATATATTTTTTTATGGCTGTAATGGAAAGGTCACAGGTAAAGTAAGACGGAGCTCCCTGACAAAGCTCACAGCGGGGCGCTTTCTTAAAAACTTTCCTTAGCAAGCGGAGGCTGTCCGTAAGACTTCAGATAATTGGGAGTTGCAAATCAATTTTGAAGTCCACTTAACATTTTATTTTGACAGTGATTTGCATAGAATAAGAATTAATTATTTATTTATTTATTTTTTATTATAAAAAGAGGAAAACCTTCCAGTATTTTTAAAGTTCCAATATTTTTTTCCTACTTACTTACCTCAAGCGAATGTGTCTTGATGCTTGTCCCAGAGCCGAGCACCCATATCAGCCAAGCTGGTGGCAAACATGCTGTCCGTGGCCGGCGCCGACCACATCATCACGATGGACCTCCACGCCTCACAGATCCAGGTTAGTACACAGTTTCACAGTGCGTTTCGTGTCGGTAGTTCATTGAAAACTACCGCTAGCTTTCGTTTCATCAATGGCGCTAAGTAACTTGAGTTTGTATGAGTTATTTTGTATTCTCCCGCCTTCACCGATGGCCTAAATGGAGGTTAAGAGCCATTGGAAGTGCTAGCTTAGCTTAGCGATGCTTCAGCAGAGGCAGTGAAGACAGAATAGTGGGGTATGAATGAGTGGAAAGGAGGAGAATGTAAATTTTCCCCCAACACTCGCACTGATTGACATTATTAACTGCTAGCGCTTAGTAATTGTAGTTGCTGTAGTAGAATTAGTATTTCTACAACTACTCTTCACTTGGCTCCCTCTCAGGCTCTCTGTGTCTTTACAAATTGCAACTCCGTACAGTCCACACTGATGTCCGGCGATGTCTCTATTTTGTGACGCGGTCTCCTGGTTCAGGGGCGGAGTAACCCGGGAAACGGCATAGGTATTTAACAACTCCTGGGGTCTAGAGGAAGAAAACTGGCCTCTGTTGTAATGGCCCATACAGACAGGGGGACCAGGCAATGCCGTTTTGAATTGCTCTTTAAATTGCCGTCGTGCCGCGTGGTTTGCTTTTAAAAACAAGGTATGGCGGTATCATGTTTTCATATTATTAAAAGTGGATTTGTGCCACAGGCAGTGTGTATTCTTGGACTGACTGTTTAAACCTAAAATGTTTTTTTATATAAGGAACTTATATGCCGTCGTCTTTCTTTCCAGGGCTTTTTTGACATCGCTGTGGACAACCTTTACGCAGAGCCCGCTGTCCTGCAGTGGATCAGAGAAAATATTCCAGAGTGGAAAAATTGTATCATAGTGTCCCCAGATGCCGGCGGAGCAAAACGGTAAGATACAGTGAGATTTCAGGGACACAATGATGTCATTGTGAGTCAATCGACTCTGAGCTCCTCATATTCCTCGTATCCTCATAAGTTCATATTCGGAGATGCCCGCAAAACCTTGTTAATGTGCGGAAGTTTCCTTAGATTACTGCTTGGCTTACACCATTTTGAAGGCGAGCTCCAGTGCATTGCCGCCACGAGGTCAAATTGAGAGTCAGCAAGTCCCCCCCCCCCCCTTGTTTGACGAGCAGTTGAAGGCACCTAACGGGCCTCTCTTCCTGTTCCTCTGTCCAGTGTGACGTCCATCGCCGACCGTCTGAACGTGGACTTCGCTCTCATCCACAAAGAGAGGAAGAAGGCCAACGAAGTGGACCGCATGGTGCTGGTGGGCGACGTCAAGGACCGCGTGGCCATCATGGTGGACGACATGGCCGACACCTGTGGCACCATCTGTCATGCCGCCGACAAGTCAGTGTCATTTCGACCCTTTTTTTTTCTTTCATTTTGTCTGTAAGTGTAATGGCCTCGGCTGGGCTTTAGTCCAAATTGAAATTGGGATCCCAGTCTTAAGTGTTGAACACTGTGTGCAGACTTGGCACCAGGCTAGGCTGTGGTGACTGCAGCGTGAAACTGATACGGTGCTTTTTATCAATTGAGGTATTGCACCTTTGATCCATTAACCCTTTGAACTCTGCAACAGTCCGCCAGTGCCTACATTGGTATGTTTGCTAATTGTGATGTCATTTCTTGGGTTGTCTTCAAATGCTTCATATCGCTAAAATCAGTACAACCTGAGTTGAAAGGTTATGTAAGTCAATAAAATGTAATAATTAAAAGTATTAAAATTGTGTCATAAATGAAAGAGAGGGAATGAAAATCGGACGTGGTTTCATCACCTCGTAGAAGGCTTTAAAAGAAAAGATGGTTTTAGAATGACATACACACATACAGTGGTGCTCATAAGTTTATGAACCCATGCTAAAGTTCACTAAAAAGAGGAATAAAAAAAATCATCTTTTGGAAATTGATCTTAATTAGGAAAGATCCAACCTTTTAAGGACACCAATTTTCTTTGTGAGTGAATAATGTATCGTAAATAAATAAATGTTCTTCTTTAAAATACAGGGGGCATAAGTATACACCAGATCCAGGATACTGAGCATCCTGATAAAGTTCCCCTGGCCTTTGGAATTAAAATAGCCCCCCCACATCATCACATCCCCTTCACCATACCTAGAGATTGGCATGGTCTTATTTCAACCTAATCTCAGCCTAATAGCTGGTTTGATTTGCATTGAGAGATGATCTTATGGAAAGTACCCCATGCCATTCTCTAGGTATGGTGAAGTAAAGTAGAATAAATTCAGCATTTTCTCTTAATACATTTTTAAACTGCTTTCATTTCTCCTTTAGGCTGATTGATGCTGGCGCAGTAAAGGTTTACGCCATCCTCACACACGGCATCTTCTCCGGTCCCGCCATCTCTCGCATTAACAGCGCCCCGTTCGAGGCCGTAGTGGTGACCAACACCATCCCACAGGAAGAGAAGATGAAGGCGTGCCCGAAAATACAGGTACGCATACACCCATAGTTACAAAGGCTTCTGCCCCTGAATATGTGCCACATATTGGTATTCAAGGCTGCACCAACACTTGACCAAACTGTCTTGTTATGTGTTACAACAATGGCTAGATTTTTTTTTTTTTGGTCTTAAGTGTATTTTGCACTCCTAGATGCTGTTTTTCCCTTAAATACTTCAAAATGTGCTGCATAGAAAGTTTTAGTTGGGGGGGGGGGGGTGTGACAGAGGACAGGATTAGGCTTTCAATAGATGTAATGTGCAGAAAGACAGAAATAAAAATAGTGAAATATTTAGGAACAAGGTTTTATTTTCCTCCCGTTTTGACTTGTTTGGTCCAGGTCATCGATATCTCCATGATCCTGGCGGAGGCGATCAGGAGAACCCACAACGGCGAGTCAGTGTCCTACCTCTTCAGCCACGTACCCTTGTAAAGAATGAGAGAGGGCGGCCCCCAGCCCCCCACCCCCCCCTTGGGCTGGCCCTTGTTGCCGCACATCCTCCAGAATTGGCTCGAAAAGAGGCCTCATGGTTTTTGGCCAACCTCAATATGACTGTTTAAAATGTCATGGCCACACGTTGTTTGACATTCTCACCCAGGAGACAGAGCGACATATCACATCCTTCTCTGAAGACCAAGTTTGTATTTATGGATATGTTTTTCTTTTTTTATTTCTTTATTTTTATTTTCAGTTTCAGTCTTGCCAACCTTGATCACCCGAGGCCTGGCCTTCATTTTAACCAAAGGCTCCATTATGTAACTATGTATTATTTGTACCTCATATTGAACTTGTGTTTAAACGAAGCATTCCACTGTCATGTGATGAGAAATATTTTTGGCCCATTCAGCTTCATAAAGTCATACAAATAGTTGAGAATGTGGTATAGTGTTTGCTTTAACAGCTGCTAAAAGTATTAAAATAAAATCGCCTAACCCTTAATACTATATTGCTTGTAAAATTGTATGCTTAGTGCTATCATCAGGCCACAGTTTAAAATCTGCACCACAAGTGGAAATGTGTTGATCTGACCACAGACACAAACGGGAGTCAAATGAAAGATACACACTTAATTTACTCACTTTTAGTTTTAGTTTTTTTTTATTTTATTTTTTTATTTTATTAGTCAGCCACATGAATGTGCCGATGCTTGTTACCTCTGCACTGTCATTTCTCCCACAATAAGCTGCTGTCACCCATCGGTGGCTCATCTGTATGACAACCTTTTCCTTTAATAATTGTGATTTAAAAAAACAAAACTTATTGACAAGGTCTGTTGATTAAAGGTGTATAATACGAGGTGTAGTTGGGTGTTGTACCCGTGTTCCAAAAGGTCATGAAATCAAGTTGAGCCCTAAGCTTGTTATAGCGTTATGATTTCTACCGTAATTTGTCTTAAAAATAGTGACATTGTCATCGCAGCTGTAACGGGTCACTTATGTTTGAATGAGGCAGGTTTCACTGTTTGCCTGTAGGTGAATTAAAACCGTTTTTTTTGGTGGGAAAGCGTGATTTAATTCTTTTGTTATCCCTTGAGAGCTATTCATTTGACAATAAAGCTTTGACAATGGCTTACAGATGCTTCTCTGTGCTCTCTCTTTTAATTGGTCCATTTAAAGGAACATTACAGCAATTTAGTTGGTGGATTTGTGGGAAACGAATTTAAATTGTTAGATCACTGAAGTAGAAACTTGAGATAGCCTTGACTAAAATGATGCATACTACACTTCCCATAATGCAACTCAATAACGTACCTCTTTAGTAAATGCCCAAAAAGTTTGATTAGAAATATGATTAATAAAATGGTACCATTTTGACTCATTTTGATGGCTATAAGGCTTTGATTTATCGCATGGTAATGAGTTTGATTTTTTTTTTTTTAATGCTATTTGAATCGCTAAGAACTGTTGAAATGATTTGTTTTGATCAACTGCAGTGTACCTTTTTAATCAAGTACTGTACTTAAATAAAATGTGCAGGTACTGTACTTAAGTATTACCATTTTCTGCTGCTTTACACGTTTTCCACTATATTTATCTGACAGGATTTTACATCAAAAAATTTGAGGCTCGAAAAGGGTAAAACTAGAGTTTTAATGCAGGATGCTTACTTGCAATAGAGTATTTATACATTAATTGCTATCTGAATACTTATTCCGCTAATGAATTGTCAGTAATTTCATCAACAGCTCAATATGGATGCACAAAGACCTTTGTACGCAGTCATTTGATGCACTTTAGGGCAGATGCTTGCACATTCACAGTTCTGTACATAGAAAGTCTTAAAAGATCAAATCTAGTATTTATTTTTAATCGTACTTCATCTACTAATACACACTGGATTGCCTTCATGTGCTGAGGCATACGGTATAGTGATGAGGATGAATGTTACATTGCCACCAGGGGGCGCTCTGTCTATATTAATGTGCAGCCAGAGCAGCTGCAGACAGATACAAATAATGAGGAGAAATAAGGTGCCATTGAAGTCAACTGGAGTCATTTTCACATCAATTGCAGTTGGACTAATAATACATTTGAAGTAGAACAGCTATAAAGATGGTAAACTGAAGTTCAGGGCTGCCATGTTTGATATAAAACAGCGATAACATGAAAGGTGGACTGTATCATTTAGCTCTTCACTGCAGAGCAAAAAAAACAATAAATCCAATATTCATTTTTTTTTTACATTTCTTTCCTGTGGGAGATAATATGAGGCTCTTTTTTTTTAGTTTTTAGCGTTTGGTTTCAGCATGAGGATGGAGGGTTCGTTTCTCTCCAGCAGGGGGAGATACGGAGGATGGGAACTGGTGATGTCAGATGTCATTAGCATATTTCTGACTATATCTAATGCTTGCGCAAAGACGCGCCACTACTGCTGCAACGCACTGACCAGAGACCATCCAGCCATCAGCCAACGCTTCGGTAAGCTTCATGCAACAAATAATTTCTATTGTTTGAGCATGTATTGCCTGCAGCAAGAAGAGAGTAGGATTAATGTGAGGAATGGGATCCAGGCGCAGGGAAACAATGTTGCGCCAAATGGATGAACCAGGGACAGAATATAAGATAATACCAGTTTTAAGTGAATGTAGTTTGTATTTTGTATTAATATTTTTGCATTGATTAGCGAATAACACAGTGAAATGTGACAGCAGGGCAGGCACGTGTGGCATGTCTTTGTCTCAAGCGCACACATTCACGCATTTCCTTTTGTTGCAGTTTGTGGTCGAGCAGTATGGTTCCGTTATTAAAATGATATGATGTTACGCGCTGTATTTGGTGCATAAACACGTCTGGTGGGAAATTTTTGAGTGTATTTTTGAAGCAATGGAGTTCAACTTTGGATTTTCAGACTAACGTGACTGTGCAGAAAAACGCCAATCTGGGCGGTGGTTCCTTCAGATTGCACCCCAAGACGAGATGTACGTGACAAGTGAATTGCTGATGGTGCACAGCTTCCATGTGGAAAGCCCCTGAGTAGACACCCATAAATCAATATTTCACCTCTAGATTACATCCTTTTTTTTTTTTTTTTTTTGTTCAATCCCTCTAGATTTTTTTAAAGATATTTACACACGAGCATGTGGTCTCTTCTCCCCCCCCCTCTCAGTCAGCCCAGCATTAGAACTCCTGTTGTTATGTAAATGTCGGGTTTGGACTGGCTTCATTGTCTGGAGCAGCCTGTCTGTCTCTCTGTGTGCAGTATATCCTGGGCTGTCTGTTGGATAACGGGACGGATGGCAGGCAAATCACGCTGGGTAGATCCGTAGACGAACAAAGGGAGGCGGACGCACATTAGAGGGGAGAAGTAGTCTGCGGTTGCGCATGTAGTTAAACTGGACAACAGTTTTTCTTTTTTTGGGTGGGCCACTGAGATTTTAGGCAACGCCCTAAAGACTGATCAAAAAGTCAGGGCGGACCACGTTCTCTGGATTTTGCTTCCACATTGTGGAACAACCTCATCAATATACATTAGATAAATATATATGTTGATGTAATCTGTTGGCCTGGCTTACCTGTAGTTTCAGCTTTGGTACCAGTCACGTGCTCTGTTTTAAAGTGTGCTTCCTTTTCTGACCTGACAGACTACCTGCAACAATGAGTGACAAGCCCGACATCTCAGAGGTGACCAACTTCGACAAGACCAAGCTGAAGAAGACAGAGACGCAGGAGAAGAATCCCCTGCCTACAAAAGAAAGTAAGGCTTAAATTGTTGGGGAGGGGCATTGCATCACTTTTTTCTTTTCTGTGCTCTTTGCTGACACATGTGTAGAAAATGGAGCTTGGCACAGTATGGTCTTAAGTTTAGGAATCTCACATCTCCTTTTCTTCCACAGCCATTGAACAGGAGAAGGCAGAGACGTCGTGAAGACCTCCCGTCATGCACTGTACACCCTCTCTCCCTCCCCTGCCCCCCCCACCCACACTGCCCCCCCACCCCTCCTCCCGCATTGCCTTGTTTTCAGTCACTTCTTTTTAGCTGTATAACTTTGTAACCGAAATTTATGAAACTACGACAATAACCAAGCTGCGCAGCTTGTGGAGGGATGATGCTTTCGTCAGGACGGTCGGCCCCGTCCCCTCAACAAATGCCACCTTAACCACCTTCTTGCTCATCTTTCTGATGATGATTTGGAGGAGGAGGGAACAGCAGAAGGTGTACATCTCTTCGACACCACCTTGGCACGCAGCAGAGAGGCCTAAGGGACGGGGCGTGGCCTGCATCCCAGGAAGCCCATCACTGTCTCACACACCCATCACCCAACTTCCTGTGTGGCTGCTTTTTTCGCCCAAGCTAAGGCGTCAAGCTTTTCTTTTTTTTTTTTTTGTTTCTTCGTATTCTAATTTTTGGGAAATGCACAATATTGTTTGTACGCTGGCCAAAATGTAAATGCCCCAAAAGTTGATTGTGTCTGTCACAATGCTTTTTCTTTTTGCATGTACACAAGGATAACAATGTAATGGATTCCATCTAGATCTGGGAGAAGCTCAAACGGACCTTATTTACGGTAAATGTAACGCCCTTTTTGTCCGAGTGATTCGGGATAGCTTTTGTGTTGCAACCTGTTTCTGAATTGTCTCAAATGAGGAAAAGGAGGAAAAATATACCGGCAGTTGATTCCATTTGTTTGCAACAGTAGGAGTTCCAGTAGTCATGTTACTCTGCCACAAACCATTACCAGAAATGGGGAAACCATGAAATGTTGTAATAATAAAAGAATTTGTTACTAAAGATCTGTGATGCAGAGTGCTTTTTGACACAAATGTGTTTTTTTTTTTTTTTTTTTTTTACACATTGCTGCACGTTTCATCACAGTCGTCATACTCCCTTTTTAGCTCACAGTACCGTTTTACTTTTACAAACCTAATATTGTAGCTTACAGTTAGGCTGCTCGTCTTGGTCTAACCCACCTTTCACACTTAGACTGCAGATGCCAAACAATCCTTTTTAGAATTACTTTAGGGATGAGGCTGTGCACTATTAAAAGGCCTAAATGTCTCAAGCCCTGCAGGGATTTACCAGCACAGACGATGAATTTGTATGTGTAGAGAGAGAGAGGAGGCACGGATATGAAAGCGACTCGTTAGACCACTAGTCACAAAGGTCTTCTCTCAAGGGGTTGTGGTCAGCACACAGCTCATTTTAAAGGGACTACTGCAGAGAAACCAGTACTGCAATCCAGGAAGTAGATTCTTCCTACTGTGGACCTTTTAACCTTAGCTATATGCTTTTTTTTTTTAGAACAAAGGACTTATTAAAAACCATTAAAAGGGGAACAAAGGTGAATGAGTAACATTGTGCATGCATCTGTTATCTGGTGTGATTCATTAGTGAGTGGCTTATGGGACAGCGTGCCCTGAACCACAGTACAGTACATCCTTAGCGGGAGATTTACTCAACCCTTCGTCCTAAATTAGCCACCACCTACAAATCCTTAATGTCATTAGCATGACATCACTGACATGTCCTGCAAACGACATGCATTAATACCTATATGTGATGGTACTTTCACTCAATTGAGATGTGACTGGGTTTTGAGGGAGCAACCCCCCCCCCCTAGGTTTAGTCTGCATGAATGTAGCATTTTGAATGCTAAAGCTATCAGCAAGGAGTGTGGTCACGTGGGACGTGAATCGACATTTTCAAGCATGTCAGATGCATCTTCGTTGCAGTATTTAACTCTTGTCGGTGTGTTTCCTTATCATCATCGAGGTTACTCAGCTATTTCTTCCAAGGCCGATGGTAAGATCGATCTCAGGCCTCGTTATAGTCTAGTATACTCTTACGTGTAAGTGGATTGGTGTTAAATCAGGTGCTCTCAATAAGGCATTAATCTGCGTTGAGGTAGGAGGGGGAGATGTGGAGGTTAGTGGGCTAGTGCAGGGAGCCTAGGCCAAAGCCTCGCAGGTCCTCCCTCAGATGGGATTAGCACGTCCCTCGGCTTCCCTCTGCATGCTGCATGGCTCCACGCAGGATTTAAGGTGGAGCAGCAGATTGGGTGGAGTCACTATGTGCACTGCCTGGTAACTCATGGCAACAGCTGCTGCTGAGTCACTTTCTGGGGTTGGGCGGTTGGATGCTTGTTATCCTCGTGGAGACTGTTTCTCCCCGGGAAAGCACTCGTCATTAAACCTTCCCGGCTGGCATTTGTTGCATAGTTAAGAGATTATGAACACAGCACATTGTGCCCTGTTGTCTGTATTTAGACATATTTGACCATCTGTCTCCTGCAGCCTCGTCTTCTTTGCAACTGTCCTGATTAACGAAGAGATTGACTGATTGGTTGATTGATTCATGTTAAGAGAATGCACATGTGCCACAGTGAAAGCTCCATTAGCAGGCAGTACGGGGTTCAAATCAAATAAATGAGCAGCCACATATCAGTACAGCCAAGTGTCCTGTTATCTGTGGTAAATATTATCTGCAGGTTGCTTTCCCTCAGAGCCGGCCCACTGAGTCAATTATCTTCCTATCACTCGCTGGCAAAGACAAACACCGCGTCTGCTGTCGATTTCCATGGCAACTACACACCCAGGAGCTACATTTGGCATTGCTAGTGACGGGGGGGAAGGAGGGAGATGTGTCACACGTTAAACACCTGAACATTAGCTTTAAAACGCCGCAGTGTCTTTGGCTGCAGAGATACAAACAGGGAGTAGGGAGCAAACAGGAAAACACAGTTTAAAGCAGTATCTTTGTGTCATTATTATGGTTTCCTGTCCAAAACCAGTTCTCTCTAGAGTGATGGCATTGTTGAGCTCTGGCTATCTCAGCTGTCAGCAGACTGATGTTAAAAAAACACACACACACACACACACACACACACACACACACACACACACACACACACACACACACACACACACACACACACACACACATCAAATTAGCTGCACCCTGCAAATATGCAACATTTGTTCCTTCTCTGCAGCCGTGTTAAAAGGTTATTGAGTACAGTCGACACATGACAATGACAAGCATACATGGTATGAACAGACTTGTGTTAAGGCTCGAGGGCCATGTGTATTTTAAGCTCATAGGATGTGACTTCAGAGTGTAATTAAATACATCTATCAAAGCGCTCGGGGACTCTCACATCAGCTTATGGATGAAACTTAACCCTAAACTAAGCAAAGGAATGATTTTAGGGGGGTTTTCTGATCATGCTCTTAACAGAATAGCATACCACGATTTCTTCATACACACAACACAATGCTGTTGTATTTTCTTAGGTGGTAGTAGTGCAAAAGATATCCATTTTAGCAAATCAGTAAGTATAGAAGCAGTTGTGTTTTTTTTTTCTCCATCATTGTCCTATAAAAACCATCGATCTCTTTAGTTGTTGCGATAATGCATTTTTTCCTCAATATATTGTGTTTTTAAATGTTTGTTTTGTTTTTACCCAGTTTTCTATACCCATAAAGGAACACTTAATTCTTTAGTTTATCTAGAAAATTCAAAATCTCCAAATGCATGTATTTCACTGGACGTCAATGAGCGTCAATGAGCTACATTAACTTAAAATATTAATATTATCTATTAGTCCTGGAGGATGGTTTTCTTGATTTCCTTTTTTCTTGTCTAATGTAGACCTGACAGTTATGATGAAGGGCAAAGTATAAGTGATATTATGAAACAGAACAAAGGGAGTATGTTTGTTCAACAAAGTTCACTGGTTCAATGTATTGGAAAATTGTTCAGTTGTCTCATTGCCTTTTAAGTACATTGTTAATGTTGATCCTCATGCTAAGTACACGCATTGATATGTTTTATTTTTTTATGCAACAGGCCTCAACATCTGTCACCAGTCATGTCCTCTTTGTGCAATGTGTTTACAGATAAGTGCTGTTCTGCATCCGGAGTTAGCCGGGAAGCAGGAACTAACTTTTAATAGCACTTTTCTGAAACAAAGACACAAAGTCTGGTGAAACAGAGGAGAGCAAAACACACACATGAGCCAATGCTTTTTTGGAAGACAGAGCAGACATGCACTGTTAGCTACAGGAAGCACATAAACAGCTCAAAACCACCTATATGTCAGTGCTAGCTGTTGTATAAATGATAATTACAGCACAACCTGAGGATTGGTAAAAGTCGGTTAAACAGTTGTATGACCGCTAATTGCACCATCAAACTGATGCATAAAAGTACAGCTGGCTTGTTAAGAATCAGTGGGGCAGAGCGCTGGGCGTGGTCCTACATTGCAGCTGCAGGCTGAGCTGCCTGTCTATAGCTTGGGTTTGATTATCCCAGACATGCTCTATTAGTCTGGCCCCAGATGAGCCCCGATCAATGCTCTCTAAATGGTGTTTCATATTGCTTGTAAATGCATTAGTCAAACGCATTGCGCAGAATCGATCCATGTACAGCAGAGCAAAGCGCATCACAGTGTGTCCATTCGACTCAATGTGACTTGATGAGGTGGGCCTGAAAGTGTCCACTCGGAGGTGACGACTGCGGGTGTGAACAAAGGAGACTTGAGTGTGACTTCTGCAGCTCACAGCTGCGCATGCATGACCACACATGATCCTATGAACAGATGCATGTGCGACTCGCCTTCATACGTGCGTGAGTCACCTCGGTGCGTCCGCGAGGTGCGAACACAGAGAAGCCCGTAGGTTTATACAGAGCGACAGCCTTGACATTTTTTTTCTGAGTGGAGAGGCGGTGGCTGCCATGCCGCAGACGAGACGCTCCCTCCCTCGCCTCAGGCACACACTCTCTGCATCTCCTCTTCCTCCTCCTCCTCCTCCTCACAGGAGATGATATCACTGCTGCAGACACCTGGCACTTTTGGTTTCTCTTTTACAAAATGAAGAATTAATATCCATTGATAGCAACAAATGTGGTGCTTTCTATGTTGTAGTTAGAATCTTTTTTTTTTTAATAAACTGGAAGATTTGCAGTCCATTTAGAAATACATTTTAAAATTCCAAGTAATGCATATCAACCCCGCCCCCCCCCCCCACCCCCTTACAAAATGACTCATTTCCTGAACCTTAAAACATTATTTTTATTTGTACTTCGCTGTGCAGCATCACAAAAAAATGAAAACTTCCCCTTTTCACATCTCTCAAAATATAAGATTGAGACACACGCTGCTTTGGACGGACTAAAAGGACCAGACATTTATTTTCAGAATCTTTGTGAGTTTAAAAAGAAGCTCAGTAGAAGTAAATCAAGTTGTTCTGCTTTATGAAATTGAAACCTGAGAAGAGTGTGTGGCGCCCAAAAACTCTCCAAGGCCCAGTAGCTCCCTGGAAGAATGTTGATCATGAGCGTTAATTACCCTGGTCGTCCCAGTAGGGAGCTGCTTAATTACTGCCCCCTTGCTAATAACAAGCTTAGTCGTGTCATGTCCTTATTTGAGTTTTCTTCATCATCATGAGAGCAAAGGTTGGGAAACTACCTTCCACAATCGACCAATCAGTCAATTTTATTTCCAAATTTGTCACATGAAATCATATAACCAATGATATCTCATCTTAGCCTGGTCCTACCAGACTCTCGTACATTTCATTTATACAGAGAGTCAGGCCACTCTCCATTGACAAGTATTAACTTCCTTGAAGGCGGGTACTCTGTTGAAGTTTAAAACTATTGGATCAGCCCAGAGCCACTCTGGATCTGCCATAACCAATCGCTGACGTTTGGTCGTGACGTCAGATTAGCCAACTCCTTCACCACTAATGGAGCGAGCTGGAAAATCTAACTTTTCCCGAACCCCGTGTGGAGGAGGGCCACAACATCATGGCCACCAACACAACTCAGCAAATACTGTTCTTGCTCGGGCTTTAACTTCTGGATATTCGGCAGCGTTGCCACAACGGACCGAATGGCTTCGCTCGCATCTTTCTCCCCCGCCATTACGAAACTACAACTCAAACTAGCGCACGGCCTCAACGTCATCGTTCTCAGTTCGCTGATTGGACCGCCAAAGATTTGGCCGGAAAAAACCCAAGAATAGACCGCAAACCCAGATGACGTATTGAAGGAAAATGAAAATTGAGCGGAAGTACGTAGGAGGGCGGAGCCAGGCTAACGTTATTCCATCAGCTCCTTCAACTTGTGCATGATTCATCATAAAGCAGAATGTGGCTGTCAGATAGACACACAGAAAAAGAGTCCAGCCAAGTATCGGCAAAAGTACACCACAGCTCCCGACATCCCACTTGAAACCAATGCAGGCACGGAGGCTCACCGTCCGACGCCTGCATTCACTTCCTCCACGTTTGCTTCGGTGCCCCCTCTGATGTAGAGATGGAGATGGACGCAGAGATGGTTTTGCTTATCCACGTATTCAGAAAATTGTAGCCATAGGTGGTAGCTGATAGCCATCCTTACCTTTTCGTCTGTGTTTACTCTGATGTTTACATTTGAAAACCTTGACCGGCAAGGCTAGCATAGTGAGCAAGGAGAGACTGGTGCGTTGATTTCCCAATCCTGATGAGCGACTCATAGTCATGATGACTCGTCATAACTCATGATGGCTGCAGAGATAATCTTTCTAGCTTGAGCTTATCTTCTCCATCTTTTCCACGGTGTTTACTCTGATGTTTACATTTGACTGGCCAGCTGGCTAGCTGAGTCGGCTAGAGACTGGCAAGTTGATATCCCGATCCTGATGAGGGTCTTCCGTCAACCACACGAATGCACAACTAAGATTTGTAAAATAGACAATTCAGCTTAAATCTTGTCGAGCTGACAGAGAGGCAACTGGAAAGTTTCCATGCCTTCTAGAACATGAAGTTACATTCAAACTCTTACCTAGGACTGAAAGAATGCGATACACAGATATGAACAGATACAAGGCGGATGTTCCTGATGTGTAGGTACCTTTGTTTTGCCTGTTGCCACACCCGGATAGGTAGTGAAAAACTGATGAATGCATGGATGGATTTCAACGTATGCTTCAACCTATATGTGCCTCAGCTTGCAGTATCTGTGACTCAAACTTATTTATTATTATGTTCTTCTCTATAATGTTCTTGACGCTTCAGCTCTGCATATGCAGGTGAAATACCCAAGGACACCTTTAAAACCCACAGTGTTTGTGTTCCCACAAACGTTGATTGATGATTCTGTTTTGGACATTGTCCTGACTTGAGCTGTGGGCAACTGCATGTGCTTGATAAAGTTGCTCTTTAATCATGCTGTAATTAAGAGAAGTCCCTGGCTGTTTGCCTCATGCTGATGCTTGCAAAATAAACCAGGAATGAACTGTGTCTTTCAGTGGGTGTAACATAAGGGTGGAGTTGCACTTTGTCACAACTTCTCTGTTCTTCTCTTCACATGGCCTAAAGGATGTAAAGCGCATGTAATATGTACTTGTTGCCATCTATCAGCTCATTATCTTTGTTTTGAGCGCCCTGGGGTTAATGACATGCTCATGCTGCTCGAAGTAGCATTCAAGACCGCCTAGCATGCTGCTCCTCATGTCATTTCCTCTCTTCAGGGTTTCAGCAAAGCATCCTCATGGTGTTACATCATATGGCGTATGTGACATGAGACTTGCTCAAACAATGTTGCTCAAAGGCTTTATTGTGCAACACGTCGCTGGGGTCTGAAATGCACACAGGATACAATCACCATTAGCTTTAATCAGTCATGTGGTGTGAGATGCACACGCACATACTCAGAGAGTTGTATTACTGTAAATATTGTTTTTATCTCACAAACAGTTTTGTCGACACCACACCCATAATCCACTTAACCTCGCGTCTCATAGACGTTTGACACACTGTTTATTTTCTATTTCCCGTTGGCGAGGTCCATCCAGCAGCGATAACGTCTGCTGGCATGGCAGTGAGTCACAGTGAGCCAGGTCTGCTCGAAGCTGTGTCAACAACAGAAAAGCAGCACACTTACTGACAGCGCAAGGTAAGACAACAAGGAAGCTGGACTCCTGCCATCGTCCAAGAGGTTGGGAGCATGCACAAAGCAAAACCCTATAATTATCAACATTATCAATGAAGTATATCCCCAAAATCTAGAGAATATGCTGTTTGGTTACCTGGAATCCATTAGAGAAAATATATTGATGGGAAAAAAATTACAAAAACAATGTGACACACTAAGCTAATAATGAACAACATTGGCTGTGCAAATCTGGTATACAAGATAACAGCTCCCACTTATATTCTTGTTTAAGTGGGAGATGTTATCTTAAATGTTATTTGTTTAATCATATAACAAAGTGCTGCAGAGTGTAACAATGACAAGAGCCATGCTAGCTGTTTCCCCTTTTCAAATCTTTATGAAAGGCTAAGCTAACAGTCTCCTAGCTATAGCTTCAAAATTATACCTTTGTCTACTTCATATTAAGTAGACAAAAAAAGAATGCTTTAAAGGAATATTTTGAAATTTTGATAATATGCAGGTTGACACCACTCTCATGTCTGTGCACTAAATATGAAGCTATACATCCAGCATTTGGTTAGCTTAGCTTAGCATAAATACTGTAAGTAGAGGGAAACAGCTAGTTTGGTTCTGTCCAGCAGCTCTAAACCTAACTAATTAACACATTATATCATGTTTGGAGTCCTGTTGTTACTATACTAAGCGCGAGCTAGCGGTTTTTATGCTAAGCTAAGCTAACCATCTCATAGCTATAGCTTCATATTTAGTTTACAGACATGAAAGTGGTGTCAATTTTCTCATCTAACGCTGAGCAAGAACGCAAATGAGTGCATTTCCCCCCCAAAAAGGTCGATTTATTTATAAGATAGCAACTTCATGTGTTGTTTTTCATCAGGGTCACGGTTAACCTCTGTGTTAGCACAGTAAGGGCTCTTTATTTAGTGAAGACAGGCGTGGTTACAGATATTTGGGTTCAAAGATGGACTGAAATGTGGCATATCTGAGCTGAATGCATTATGAACCCTTAACAATGTACAGTATGTCGGGAAAAAGAAAGGCAACTCTGTGGTGTGCTGTGCTGAGAATAATTATACAACATAAAGCATCCCACACACACATACATACACCTGCATTCACGCCCACAGTCCCAAACGCTCATGAATGCTAAGAGATTTTAAAACCCAGAGAGCCAATTTCCCCCTCGTTAGCAGAAAGTTTGGCCTCATCCTGAGATGCATTAAAGATTTAACATCTGAGAACAGGACGCTGGGGGTGTGAGCATAGAAATATAATGATCACATTGATCTCGTGGCTTATTTTGCCACTGCAATGAAGGCAAGTTGGATATCCATGAAGGCATTTGCAATGTTTTTGAAAGAAAACCCTAAAAAAAAGCTTGATGTTTCCTTTAAATCAATCGGTTTTACTTTTTCTCTTGTCAAGCAATAGCCGAGCTGAAATTCCTGGTGTGTATTTTGTTGAGCTCGAGGTCAGCTGCAGCCTTTGCTGTCAACAATCCAGGACACAGTCAAGGACATTAACACAGACGTGCCCAACACAAAACCTTAATTTACCAGTCTCTCCAGGCATCCGAGGAATTCTGGACCACATGTTGTTTTGTCTAAAGGAAGTGAATACTCTCATTGGGAACTTTTATTTTGGAAAAACACAAATGTTATCGCAATGAAAAGGGATGTTGGAATATGACCCCCAAATACAAAAAAAAAACAAGGCGATATTAAATGGCTTTTTGAAACATCAAAGATTTCCATGCCTTGAGCCCTCTGTGAGGAAGCTGCAGGTTGGATCGCTGAGCCTGACCTTTGACCTCGCTGTGGTTGGAATCCAGTTTCCCAACAGGGATCAACTGACTGAGAGTTGTTATCATCGCAGTATTTTGCTAAATTGATTTGGAGTCTCAACCACCAAACCCACACTCAGTCTGGATAGTTTGTCAGATATGGTTTTTATCCAGTTTGATGTTGCCAAAGGTCGTGAGTTGAATCCAAACCCGCAACATTGCAAGTCAATTCTTCTTGTCTTAGTCCACTTCAGGATCCTCCGGTTTTTTTTACCCCACGTAGAGGAATGAGCCTCGGTCGCTGCCAAAATCTGCTCGGCTTCGTTGGCCTCCTGAATGTCCCAGCATGCCGTTCCAGCTTTTTAGAAAGAAGAAAAAAATGAATAAGGCCTTTTGTGTGCTTGCTCTGTTCAAAAAGGGAAGTCTAGTTGCCCTTTACTTCCACTCACTGTATCAGTAATTACTGTAGTTGCTGCTTTTGTTGGCAAAGTTTTAGAATTAGTTTGTATGATTTAAAAAAAAGAGTTTCACCTCCATTTTTATTAAAAATGTATAATCTTTAACAACAGTGCATTACGCTAAGGAGGCTTTTTTTCAGTCACTTAATACAATCATTAACTGTTCCATCACGTGTGGCTCAAGTCAGAACGGTCTATATACTGTCTCCATGGCAACAGACATGCAACCTGGCCATGGATACGTGGCTGAAAATGATGTGGCTGTTTGATACTCGCTGATAAACAATAACAATATCTCATGTAATGTTTTCATCTAGAGAGGATTGATGCTTCCCTCGTTAGGGATGAATATGCCAATGTGGAAACTTGTTCAACAGCAACGAGATGCTTTCACTTTGTATTTAAACCGTTTGTTAAGTCTAGATTAGCAGTGGGAAAGTGTTGTTGTGCCATGGTGCATGTTTTAGATCAGCTATTTATTGATTTATCAAATTGCAAAAGAGATGACTTAACTGTCACCAATGATTGAAAAGCAAACAAACTTCCCAGACTGTGACTCACTAATTGTGTGAGTAATTTAGGTCAACACCCTATCAATAAAGATATCGATACCTAAATGACAGTCAGTAACTATTATCAAGGCTGTCAATCTTAGGGGATTCAATTAGTGTTTGTGTAGGTGAGTCAGCAGATGAATATGTCTTAATAAGAAATCAGCTTCAGTTTCTAATTTTGGAAGAGGTTTGTGTAAAGAAACCAACTCTGAAAGGCCTCTGTCCTCAAAAATAAGGACCCACTAGAGTAATAATTCTGTTGTGGATGCACAAGGAAGTCAAGGAGCTGATTGCTCTTCCTGTTTTTAGGTGCAAGACTTTGGCTCAGCTGCGCTCCGTTCTGCCAAGTTTCCTCCGTCTGAGTAACAAAGGTGAAAACGTGTTGTTATGAGGTCTGGATTAATGAATTATGGAGGTTTGGGCAGCACATTTGTTTATAACAGTAGATAGTTCCCATGAAAACAAGCCAAAGAGACAAAATGTGAAGAGGTTACACACAAACAGAAGAGTAATGAGGATCAGACGCTGATGTGTGAAGAACACACGCTAATGCTGGAGCTTGTACTGTAAATCAGCAAATAGGACTTCCAGCAAGCTGCGGTAATTCCCCCAAAACGCTCAGTTTCAGGATTTGAGCCGTTGCTGGGTGAATAGAATCCCAGATGCCTGAGTGCCCCTTTGCTTTGCAGGGGGAAACAGCCGGTCCCTGTGTCTTTTTGTCCGTTGAGGCCCCCTCCCTACATAAAGGCTTTAGTCAGACGTGTGCCTACATTCCCTCGCCCCCCACCTCCACCATCCCAAACCAAGTTCCACTGGACTCCTGCCCAGATGAGCACCGACTCACCCTCTTTGTCTGCAGATCTGGCACATGACCTGCTCTCACAACTGGCACCGTGGGCCGAGCTCCAAACGCCACCCATGCCCCTATTGTTCCCCATGCCCCATTTTGGCCCCTAAAAAACTCACTGCACCCCAGCGTAGGCAACCTGCCAAGACGGACACAACAATAATGGCGTCAGTGCTCATGTGTTATGAGTGTGCAGTAACTGCTTTATTGGAGCGGGCCTCGGTGGGCACGCTTTGGCATTGTTGTTATCTCTCAAATTTTCTTTTGAAATGATTAGAATATCTTGACAGCAGCAAGACCCACAATTAAATACTCACCATGTCTTTATTACCTTTCTTTTTTGTGTGCTAAAGTATGGCATATGTACTGTATATCTACGTTAAAGCATGTTTTTAAGAGTAGAGATCTGCAGTTTGGTGAATACAAAATAGGGCACCACATAACCAAAACCAAACCCCCTAAATATATCCCACCATCCATGCATCTACCAACCACCTTTTACTGTACAACAAACAACAAGAGCATGTCTCGCCTCATCAGCAACAGCTGATTTGTGTCAAAAGCAGCAAGTGTTCAATAAAAAACTGCTAGCAGTTATAAATACTGAATACTCAGAGAAGGAGTGAAAAACCCAAATACAGGCCTCATCTTCAGACATTGCTCTCATGAGAATGTAAATGTTTAGATTGGCATGGGGAAAACCAAGGTTTTATCCCATCTGTTACACAATAGGTTAGCATTCCGATGTACTTTTTGGAACCCGCTGGATGTGGGCGGGAATAACTGATGTGAGAGAGGAGGGAATGTCAGCTGTGAACTTGAGCGCCCCGCCATCCCGGGAAAACTAAATCCATGAACAAGATGGTTGGATGATATTTCCCCCTAAAGGCTGCTTTAAGGCCTCCAGAAAAAAAGAAATTCTCCAGTTTATAAAACATTCCTTTAATAATTATTTCACTCTAATAAAAGCAGCCGAGTGAAGCCTAAAGTGCTGTGAGTATGAGGATGTGTAAAATGAAACTCCTGCAGCCAAAATACTCACCAGCGAGAGCAAACACAGTAAATCCCTCCTCAATCTCCCTCTGGTTTTTATTTGATTAAGGAGTATTTCTCCATGTTGCGGCTTGTTATGAACATTATCTGGCCCTCAGCTCCAATGAGAAAGTTGAGACTAAACAGCCCTCCCCCAGCTTCTCCTTCTCATGGGTCAGAGTGGGGTTACTTCCCAGAAACAGGCCCACTCTCGATCTCTCTCTTTCCATAACAAATATTCCCAAACATAAGAGCACTCAAAGCCCGAGGAGCCATGAAACTCATATAGCTACAGACAGAGGCATTGGACTGGGGGGTGAAAACCGGACTGAGTATACAGGGTCCTCATGTGAGGAGGGCCCAAAAAGATGCTAGAATGAATAGCTGTGGATGCGGGGAGGGGCCCATAGAGAATGCCTTTGTACAGGGTCCAGAATTTTGTGCTACGCCCCTGGCTACAGACTGTTGACAATGTATTTGAGGAGTGATACTGTATGTGTCATCTCATGGCTGTTTGAAATGTGCGTCTCGCTAAAGGAACGACGATAGACAGCTCGCTAAGTGCGTTGACATTGGTACGGCAAATGAAGACAAACACAAGAGCTAAAGTAGGTAAACTCAAAAGGTAAAACAGGTCTTTAAGCAGTGGAATGCAACCATTTTAACATCACATTTACATTCCACCGAGCTAACTAGGGTGATGAGATTAGATAGTGGTCAAGTCAAACCTCATGTTTCCCCACAATGCGGTCTCTATCAGCTCTTTAGCATCTGATATGGAAACAATAGGCTAATGTTAGCGACTGCCTGGCAGCCTCTCACATTCCTGTATTCACCAGACAGATCAGCTTGTGGACAACCTGAAGCCATTAGAAGCTAATCAATTAGCACAGTGACGGGAAGAGCGCCGCTAAATTAATTCTGTCTTTTGCACATCTATGTCATGTCAGGGCTCGGCAGAGGGAGCGCCTGGCTGCCAGAGGGGTGAAATGTTTTAGTTGGATTGTAAGGCTGGGCTCGGTGCCGATAAATAGGACAACTGGTGCTTCTAGCTACAGTAAGAATGCATGTCGGGAAGCTCTCTGCAAAGCGACGGCTTACTTTTTTTTCTCATTACTTTCAATAGAAAGGACATGCTGATGCATGTTCCTGACAGCAGCAAGAGCTTAGGATGCTTTTATGGCTAAGAAGATTTTAGCGGTTAGCTTAAGAGCATAATGTTCGAAGTTTTTATGTAAATTGGCTCATTGGCAGCTAAACACTGCTAAAAAGCTATATATTCTGTCTCATTGCAATCCAGAATGTGTTGTATTTTAATAACTAGTGCCGATTGCTTGGCCTCTGGTACTTTCTCGAGAACCACTCATCCAAACAACACATGCACTCGACCAGTGGTGGAATGTAACTAAGTACATTTACTCAAGTACTGTACTTAAGTACACATTTCAGGTACTTTTTACTCCCCTACATTGATCTGACATCTTTAGTTACTAGTTACTTTACAAATTAAGATTTTTGCACACAAAACACATGTAGTTTATAAATATGTTTTATTATAAATTAAACTACCCAACAATATAACGGGCTACAAGTCTGAAGGCTGAAATGATTAGCCGATTAAACACTAAAATGTGAGGATTTTTCTGCATTGAGTACTTTTACTTTTAATACTTTAAGTACATTTTCCTGATGATATTTACATACTTGTGCTTAAGTAACATTTTCAATGCAGGACTTTTACTTGTAACAGAGTATTTTTACAGTGTGACTTTACTACTTTAAGTAAAGGATCTGAATACTTCTTCCACCACTGCACTCGACACTGCGCTTCCTTGGGTCCCAAGCTAGCAATTTCCACCTGTTTCACCTGTTCCACCAGTCTTTATGCTAAGCTAACTGTCTCCTGGCTGTAGCATCATATTCAGCACCTCAAACCCATCTAAACTACAAGTAGACTTCTAAATTTCATTAACTAGTAACTGTCACTTCATCTGTGGAGCCACACAGTCTGTAATTAACAACAAATGAAAGTACTGAAACCCCACTGTTAGATCTGTGTATTGACTCTGATATCTTATAGCTTAACACACCATTTAAAAACCTGTCACAAAGCAAATCTTCCATCTTAACACAAACTGGTCAGATACGTTTCAAGTCACGGCACAGTATATGTGCTGCTTTGTGATAGGGATTTAACACCTTACAAATACAGTACCTTCACTGTGATACCTTCATAACATCTCATTTAGCAGGTTGCAGCACTATTACATTTGACTGAAAGTTGTAATCTGTACATAAAGCAGCTACACATGAGTGAGAGTGGACGAACCTCAGAGGAATTGAAAACGTGTGGTTAAAATGTAAGAAATAAAGGTCACATGAAAGAGGATCTCGCAGACAAAAAACGAGCAACTTGTTTTCATGGGAACTGAAGCAGCGGTGGGGATGTTGTGTTTTGTTTGCTGGGCCTGGGGGTGGGGGGGGGCATTGTCTAAACCACTGTGTAAACTTCCTCTTAATCTTTAAAGGTAATGTGATGTGGTTTTATTCCTCAAGCTCCTTTCAAACCTGGCAAAAGTATAATTTCAAAAAAAACAACAACATCTATGCTGTCCAGTGACAAGTTTTTTTTTTCATTCCTGAAAGAAATATGTGTTTATGTTCCCAACAAAAGCGAGTTCCACTCTGTTGAAAATGAAAATGTTGATCCAGGATTACAGCTCATCTCTTGTCAGGCCATATCAGCGGCCACCGGCGGTCATTTTAATAAACATACAAAGGAAGCAGCGGAGATTTAACTTCACCACATGAGGAACAGATTGCAGACTTAAATAAGACTCTCCTCCATTTATCAACACTGCGTTGTCATGGAAATGCTCGCCGGAGCCCAAAAGTGAGCAGATGGCTTGAGAAAATCAATGGCTGCGGCTCAAACTAGCTGATTCGCTGATTTGCTTCAGACCCAGGGGGAGAGTGTTAGGACTCGCTGTCAGCTTGTGTTTCACTGGTCGTGTGTGTGTGTTTGTGTGTGTGTTTGTGTGTTTGTGGTGTAAGATGGGGACAAACATGCACAGACCTGCCACTATTACCCACGTACCCAGTGCAAAGGGTTTATTGTCTTTTGGCTCTAAAATTTCTATTATTTAAAGAGTGTCTGTGACTCACCTGTTTCAGGTAAAGTTGAATCTAATATATATATATATATATATATATATATATATATATATATATATATATATATATGTTGAATACTCACTAGAAGAAATACTATATAGCAATTTCAATTGTATTTGTAATATTGTTTTAATTCCAACGGCCACAGACAGTTAACCAACTTGCCAAGCTTAAACAGTTTCCGAAAATATAAATATGCACAATAGCTGCAATATCATTGAAAACTATATTTAAATTCCAATTTGACTTTAATGTTAAAGATTCAAACATCTGAACTTCTGGTGACCTGGAAATGGAAATCAAGCAATCTTCTTCTGAAATTATAAAAAAAAAAAGAAGAAGCATTTTTACATCTGTGCTCTTATGTAATCTTATATAATCTCTCAACTTGATCACTAATACTGTCACCGTCAATCACTCATATTTTCCTTAAGCACTGTGGGACTTTTATTTTTAAATATGCTGCACAAATAAAGATTAATGTCATTGTTTTTCTTTGTCTATTGCATTAATATCAATAGTGCTGACAGACAGCAGGCTGTCCTATGACACAACTTTTCAATATTACCCATAATCCACCGGGATCCAGTCCGTTGTCTTACATACAGTAGAAGCAGCCAATCAGACCTCGCCTTATGTAATCCCTGCATTCATCTAGCAGCACAGTGAAGGCAGATAAATAGTGGAGGAGTGGTTTTCATGTAGGCACACACACACACACACACACACACACACACACACACACACACACACACACACACACACACACACACACACACACACACACACACACACAGTCCACTAAGACCATCCATAATTGCAAACATTCCTCCTCCCCGAGCCAACATCTCCTGTTGTGCATTCCTCAGACATTAGACCGAGCCACAGCAGCAGATAGGAATTACTGTTACCACTTGTGTTTCCATTAATGCCATCACAAAAATGGTATGTGAATTAAAAGTGACGTATACATCTCTGGATGTTTGGGATGCTATGAATGAGCATGTGCAGTATGATACAATACAATACATAGGTGGAAAGTAACACCTTTATTTATTATACAGCAGGGGGCTTATGGCAGTAAAATTGTTTTATAGATTATTCTGGTCACAGTGAATGTGAAGCCAATTTGTCAGCATGCTACTAATCTCTGAATACGTTTACATGCTGTTAGCAGAGAGGCTTTTTTTCCTACCTCTAAATGCCATTTGACTACGTAAAATAAAGTTGTGTGTGTCCATTCTTACACATTCAACTTAACTCTGGAACTGAACCCAGTCCTGATGAAACCACGGCAGGAAGTAGCCTTTAAAACTACAATGTGCAATGGAACTGTCATTCCTGCCTTTGTGCTCTTTAATTGATGGTGCTCCCCAACAGTCTTATACATCAGTAACGTTGGTCCTGTGGAGAGAAAGTTTCATCTTGTGGCAGCTGAAGTGTCTCACCCCTCCAAACCATCACCCACTTCCCCCTCCTACTCCCCCCTCAGCTCCTTTCTGCCCGTTGTCCTTTTCTCTCTCACTGTACAGTATTAACAGACCCGTGGCGGGAAAAGCCAGCCGTGCCATTGTAAGATTGGAGGGGGCGCCGTTGGCCGCGGGCAACAGCCGACCAATGAGAGGGACCCCCTACTGCGACAGCTGTCGTGCTGTTTCACTGATCTGTGGGCATTCCTGCTCATTAGCAGCCTTTGTTGTTCACCCTATGTGTGTGTGTGTGTGTGTGTGTGTGTGTGTGTGTGTGTGTGCGTGTGCGTGCGTGTGCGTGTGCGTGTGCGCACATACATGGGTGATGAATTGACTGTGGCAGGTAAAGAGGAAGAGAATGAATATGCATGAGACTGCAAGAAAATATGTGTGAGTGCATCTTTGTGAGTGAAAACAAGACGGCTGTTTGTGCACAGCAGGTGCACCGAGCATAGACTTATCATCGCTTTTCCCTGTTTAAAGTGTCACTGCTTTGAGACTCAGGGGGTCTCTTCTCTTGTTTTCATGGCACGGGCATCCAAAAAATGAGCTTTTTCCTTCTGGGATGTCCACATAGAACACACACGCAGGCTCATATCTGTCGCTCTTACCTCATTTTCAGCTTCTTGCCAAGTGCCAGCATGCAACCATATTTGGACACAAGTTAGCATGCTCCTATTTTCTGTGCAGGAATTTCCCAATCGGACCTTATCCCCCTTATCTCTGGTAATCGAAGCTACAGTTACAGTAATAGCATCTTTCTGCGAAGAGAAAGAGGAAAAGAAAGTGAGAAATTAATGTTTCTATTTCACATACTGTAGCTCCCAGAAACTCCAAGCAGTGTTAAATACAGTATGTGTTTATCTAACCCCATTGTTTGCAGAAACGAGGAACTCTCATTATCATCCCTCACACACGTTAAATGTGATATTGTGGGCAAAGAAAAGAAACAAGGGGCAGATATTAGAGAAACTATGTGTACTAATGTGTGTTGTGACACATATTCAATATCAACCTCAGCTGGTTTTTGGTTTTTAGGGAAGTTATAATGGTTTCCAAGCATGATGTCAGCTCTAAAGAATGTGGGCCGTCCCTTCCTCTGTTACACTGAAACCAGCCAGAAAACCTTCTCATTACAAGGACAATATGTTACCGCGTCAAGAGGTTTTTACTCCACCACACGTCCCTGAGCTGAAGAACCACTGTTTGTGGTACAGAGAGCATCCATTGTTTCAAGAATGTGGGAGGGATGGTGTGTTCATTAAGGCGAGGACAGCAGTCACTCAGCAGCATCTAACTTTTTGTTTTTATAAAGGTAAAATACCAAAAACAGGGATTCTTTTCCGCCATCCATATATTTGGAGGCCTTGATCACAAGATATATCTATAATATCACTGTATATATTCCCACTTTATATCATATATCATAAAAACAAAGGAAAGGGAAAAGATACACCTCCAAATGTGTGCCGTTTCCACACTAACAACACTATTTGTTGTGACTGTTTGGACGCATTAACATTCCAGGTAGTTTTAATGCTACTGGGTTTTTGCAGGCAGCTTAAAAAGCTACACCTGCTTGACACCGAGACCAATTGGTATACTGTACGCTACTGTATAACTGAGGCAAGTGTAATATTATGTGCTCGAAAGGTCACCACTAGTGTAGTAAGTGTAGTAGGTGGCTATTTAAAGCCACTAAGAACTATTTCTTTTCTCCGCATTTGATGCTGGTCAAGCAAAGTCTTCAAGTCCAATCATACATCACGTCAGGGATGAAGACTAAAGGGTGGGTTATGCTCAAAAGTAAGTCTGTACGATGTGTGTCAAGGCAAAAACTTGAGTTGGGTGCGTCATGGGAGTTACATGTGTTGTAGTCTTTCTGTGCACCCAGTTTTCTTCAACCTGCCTCACCTTTCTTCTACTGTACTTGTTGACTTCCTGCTCTTTGTTGCTCAAAAAGGCACCGTTTTATATACATATATGTTTATCTTCTCGTCACTGCAGTCTGAATTATTGAGTGCTGGCACCAAAACCCAAATGCTACTGCAGATGTTTTATGTTTTATACATGTTACATTTTGTTATAAAGCATTGCGGCAGCATTGCAAAAGGTCATAGTTAATGCTTTGCCATTCCTCTGTGTGACCCACATAGCAAACTATAGCTTTGGTTCACAAAAGAACAAACTGGATGTTTTCTGCTTAAGAGGTTCAGAATATTATTAGTTTTGTAAGTCAAAATGGATGTATAACTGTAGCCTTGTATGTGGGAACGCTGATAAAAGGGAGGAAGAGGACGACGAAGAGGTTCAGATAGAGAACTGAGAGCGACATTTCTCCGACCTAAACCCTCCCCACTTCTGCATTCTTCTGCACCAAGGAGGAAGTGGGAGCGCTGAGGTAAAAGTAGAGGGGGGGTGGTGCTTGTGTACCTCCAGTTCTTTCCCAGAATCCCTTGCGTGGCAGCAAAAAGACAGGAAGTGTGAGCCAGGCTCGATAACAGCGGGGGGACGGTTATTTCTGACAACAGCGAGCAGAGAGCAGACAAGGAAGTGTCTGTTCTGTTTCCTGTTAGTTGTGTTGTCAGATGCGAGCGGCTGAATGTGGCTTTATGTGTCAAAATGAACTGTTTGTGTCTGAGGTCGCCACGCCGAATCAGTGACAGACGAGGGAATCTCTACATGAGCTCCGAGATTAGCTTGGATGTGTGTTTTTCCACCTCTTGTTCTCATCGCTCAGGAGTGCTCCAAATCATTACTTAGGCTACATCAAGCTATTAAAGGCCAGACGTGCTTTTGTTTTCTTGAAAGAAAGGACTTCAAGCCTCAAAATGGCCGACCTGATAGCCCCCAGTCATTTGAATTCAGCACTGTAGCAGACAAGCGTGGTTTAAAGGCTGCTGTTGCTGACTCCACATCAGTCTCGATTTAATAAAAACCTGATGTTGAATTTTGGCCCTCGCCTCCTTCCTTCCTTTTTTCTTCCTTTGGAGGCCAAATAAGGCCTGATTGCCACATGTGCAGAAATTTGAGGTCATAGCCGTCGCTCAGCTTCCTGGCTTCAATCTGACTAAAAGAATGAGAGAGAAAAAGTGTGATGTTTGTGTGTTTGCCCTGCTGACCTGATCTTATTTTACTATGAAATGCATGACATCATCTAGTTTATTTCCCTCCTCCCCTTATTCTCTCTCTCCTCCATCTTTACCCTCTTTTATGCTTTCACATGTTCACTGTTATGTAACCATGTGGAGGCAGCCAGCTTTTGCACCAGCGTTGAGAAAACATTTCCCCTTTTCCAACCATGGTAACAGCTGCTGTGTTTCACTGACTGTCAGTGTCACAGTACAATTAACCCAAGAGTCTCCGCACTTATTTCGGTAATGAAGAAACAAATGGCCTAAAATGGTGATTTACTCATTCTAAACTGCTGATGTAGGTGCTGGCTTTTCAAAAGGGTTATAGGATCAATTTGTCTTTGCTCCGAAGCTTGGAAGGAAGTTGGGTGCACGAGAAGTAACTGACGCTCACAGGAAGGCTTAATGTTTGTAAAATCAATGACGTTTTGTTGCTTTTATAGATTGTTGTGAAAAAAATGTTTTTATTATTTTTTGGGGCATTTTTTTCTTCCCTTTATTAGATAGTGACAGTGGATAGACAGGAAAGGTGGGAGAGAGATGGGGGATGACACGCAGAAAAGAGCCACAGATCGGACTCGATCCCACACCACTGCAAAGGACTCAGCCTACGTGGGGAACACACTCTTACTGGGTGAGCTAGAGGTCGCTTCCATTGTGAAAAATGTTCACAATGATCATTTTTTAGTAAGCACCATTTGTGATGCAGCACATTGTGTGTGTGTGTGTGTGTGTGTGTGTGTGTGTGTGTGTGTGTGTGTGTGTGTGTGTGTGGTGTGTTTTTTTACCTTAAAGTTCCCCCTTTTGGACTGAGACAAATGCTACACGCTGGCTGAAAGCGAGGAAGTGCCATGCAGCGCTGTGGTTTACCTCAGATCAGCTGAATAACAAAGGCTTTCAGTTCAAAGCCAAGGGCTATAAAAAGAGCATGACCTGCACTCTGTCTTCAGATGTCCCCACTTCGAGTGTGTTCATGTGTTTCATCATACCAATCTCAGCTTTCATCCTCTCAATAGAGTTTTGGCGGCAGAAAGGACTGAAGTTCAGTGACCACCACCTCCGTTTAGCAGTTCATTCAGAGGTTGACTTTTAGCAGAAGTACCAGGACTGGAGGAGAGCAGCAGCTTTCAGACAGCCTGTCATCAAATGTGTGTGATGTCCAGAGCTGGACGAGTCCTGATTTTAGGACGTGTGTTCATAACGAGCATGTTTGGAGAGGTTGAAGCTCTCTGCAGACTTTTCGCTCCTTTAATTAAAATGAATGATGCACTTTTTCGGGCTACAGTATTTATTAATATATGCTGTACTCTTATGAAGATAAAGTTACAGCAAATGAAGCTGAAGGATCTTTCTTAGCTGAAGTTATATGGATTGTTTTGACTCTTCTAAAGAGTACTGAGAATTGAAGAGTCTTCAGCCATTCTAGCAGGCAGATCGATGAAGCTGTACGTAGGCACAGTTTGCTTTGAGCTAAATCCAAACGTCGGTATGCTAAAATGCGCACAATGACAATGCTAACATGGTGATGTTTAGCATGTATATGTTTACCATAGTCACCATCTTAGTTAAGCATGCTAACACACCTAGCGTGGCTAAAAGTATGCTACTTTTCAGTCCTTAAAGCAAGACTGCATGACTTCTGCTGAACAGCAACCACTGTGGCCACAAGTGCTAATTGCAAGACTAACGATACATTTAATTTGCCTTCATTTCCCAAGATTCTTTTAAGTCATCTGCTTTAAAGATATGACATCTTTAAAGCAGATGACACTGCTGTGGGATGGCATCCCATTCTTCAACCAGCATTTTTCGCAAGTCAGGCCACGTGGTTGTGTTGGTCCCAGCTGATCCCACAAGTGTTCAATGGGGTTGAGATCATGACTGTGTGGGATGCCATCCCACAGCAGTGTGTGACCAGGCTGGTGGTAGCTAACATAAGCTACTGGTCATACCAGACCAAGTTAAATGTGGGGTATACTCGCCGCAGCCGAGCTGTCGAGCGCCAGTGTGACGTCATGGGAGCGCCGTAACTGTTTATACTCCCGCGTGGTGGTCGCGACACTAGTTGCAGTCTTCTCCTGAACAGAGGTGGCGCTAATGAGGAAAGGCTACCGACTTTGCTATTTCTACGGACTAGAAGAAGAGGAAAAAGGTAAACAACGGCAGAACTGGCAGCAGCATTGCCGTCAATGCTTCGATTTGATTCGATGACCTACTTTGTCGGATCAAGCCTTTCATTCGCCATAAAATAACTCATCTTAACCCAGTAAGTTTACAAGAGAGACTTGCAGTCACTCTGAGAGTCCTGGCATCCGGTTGCTCTCGAGCTCATTCAGGCTTCCTGTTTCCGCTTTGTCGCGCGTCGCTGAAAAAAATAGCGCGCCAGCGAGATCTATGTCATTTTGACGTCACATTGGCGCGCGCGAGCTCGGCTACGTCAACTGTAAACCGGCCTTTAGGGTGTTGTGGCAAAAATCACGAGTGTTATAAAAATGAGCGAGGGTGTGTTTTATTGCTTATAAGTTTAACTATTCTTCTGTGAGAGGGAGATTGAGTTGTTTCTTCTTTTTAAAAGTGATATTCTCGCTTTAAACCCTGCTTTGCCTACATGTTGACACTAAAAAGCTGATGGAGTGGAATGCAAAAATGCAAAGATTCTTTAGTGTTCATATTTTTGTTCAGACCAAGCGACTGTAGGTGTGATTGCACCCTTTTTGACACCTAATCTGTTCACAGCTTTCTCATCTCATGGCTCAAACTTAACAGTGTGTGTGTGTGTGTGTGTGTGTGTGTGTGTGTGTGTGTGTGTGTGTGTGTGTGTGTGTGTGTGTCTCTTTATTGATTACTTAAGAGTGAAAGAGAGAGAGAGGTGGTGACTCCTGCTCTCAGTTGGCTGTTAATATCTTTGCCACATGACCAAGCAGGAATTTGTGGGCACGTGCACATGGACACATGCATGCAATTAAATGCGTGTGTGTGTGCATTTCCATGGCTTGTGTCTGAAAACACACCTCACCTCACATTTTTATTCTCACTTTTTTCTACCTTCAACTCTCTCTTTTCATGCAGTATATTAGCCCTTTTCGGAGCTCCCATAAGTGTGCATCCATCAGACGGCTGAAAGTAGAGGACAGGCGCCGAGAGGAGAAATGGAGGATGTTGGAGGGAGGGGAGGAATGTAGGAGGAGGAGAAAGAGAGGAGTGAAAGGTGAATGAGCAGGAAATGAAGGAGAAAGAGAAGATGGTGAAAAAAAGAAGAGGGTAGAAGAGAAGAATGAAAGGTGGAAGAGATAAAGAAGTGTCCTGTCCTCAAACACTGCAGGCCCATGAATCATAACTGTGGGATATCTGGAATTCAGACCCGATCACCCAACGGAAATTACCAGAGAAGTGAGGGGGAGAGAAGGGGGAGATTGCAGGCTGAAAATGTAATGTAACCCACAAGTTGGTCGTTGTATTGTACAGTGACGAATCCTCTTAGTCCTAATTCTCACATCTCAAACTTAAAAATGCAAAAAAAAAGAAGAGAGATGAATCATTATCTCATGCAGGGAGACTTTCTCATGTTGAAGAGCAACACAATCATCTCAGACATTATGTTTCAGAGGAAGTTAATCCAAAAACTGTGATATATTGCTGCTGCTGCTTCATATCTGAGAGAGAGAGAGAGAGTGATGTTGATAAGAGGACACATTAGACAAAAGCCTTCTGTTACGGTGGTCATTTGCACACACAAGGTGCCGCCCTTCAAGACAAAAGCACCTTGAGCTCTTATCTTCAGCGTGCTTGAACACACCTGTTTGAATGTCATCATACAGGTAGATATTTAACTGTGTGTGCACACTGCCTGTGTGGAGATAGCACTTTCTGAGGTAGGGGCGAAGTTATGTTGGACTTTATATGAACTGCACATGTGATGATACTGTATGCATATATGTGGATGGTATCAGAGAAGAAATGCAGTGATTGGTCCACCTCGCCTGAAGGTTGGGATTTAGGCTTCAGATTCCAAATATTTGGTTTAAGGTCCAGTGTGTAACGTGTTTAGTTGTTCATTATCAAAATCTGTGTTGCCTGTTCACAAACTTGTCCTTTTTCATGAATATTTACCACCACCATCAATTCCAAGTATTCCTTTTGGCTTGAAATTTTACATTTGCATTCACATGAACTGGGGTAGACACTCCATATTCATGCGCCATCTTAAAATACATAAGCCGGTAAGGGACATACAGGACGTACTGCTCTGCCTTTTCACTGTCACAAGTTGGAATCAAACCCATGGCCGCTGTGTTGAGGAGTAAACCTCTATATGTGCACCTGCTCTACCAACTGAGCTAACCTGGCCACTTCTTTTAAATTGCTACAGCCTCACTGGTATGCCCAGTAGCTTATTGTGGCTAATGTAAGCAAATGTTATAGATTAATATTTGTATAATGTGTTTGCTTTCCTTTAATTTCCTCATGCCTTTACTCTCCAAACATACTGTAACTGTCTATTTTTACCCATAAATCCTTGCATCATGGGATCAGAAATGCTCACTTGGAAGGACTCCAGTTGGAGTGATTTGGTGCCACTTGATTGCCGTTACTGTCACAGCTGAACCAAACTAGAGAGCCCCCTCACACCTGTGCACAGTTTGCACTTGGAGCCTCGCCCCTCCGCTGTGATCACATTACAAATGTTTGTCCAGTAGATGCTGCACAACTGTGAGCACCGTGGGAGGATGTAACCCGGGTGGCGGATTTCCCATAAGGCCAAAGCATGCATCCAGTTGATGTGTGTGTGTGTGGGTGGATGAGGGGATTTCATGGGAAAAACAAATGTGGTGACTCAATGTGGATAAAAGTGTTTTCATGGGAGGGAACACATGGCTGTAACCACAGAGGATTGGTATACATTACATCCTTCAGAGCAAAGTCATGAGAGTGAGTTGAGTGTTAAAAAAATCAATACTCATATTTATTTGGTTTCAGGTCACTGCTTTTAGTATCACGGGTTAACAGAGCTCGTTAAGTTGGGAATAAAGTTACCGCTGGAGGATGCAACTATCCTTTGAACTTTTGCAAAGAAAAGTGTTGCATCACATCATAAGAAGTGTTATGAAACGCCAGAAGCAACATAAACGTCTGTGCTACTTGTCATTCTGTTTTGACTCATTCGTCCCCTGTAGAGCAGATCACAGACACGCTGATATCAGTTGCACTTCCTTATTGTTTCTGGTTTTGACAAGAAGTTTGAGCAGAAAAGGACAATATTATGATGAACCAGAGAAGACATAACAGTCACTGAGTTTTTATTTTTTTTGGTTACATGTTGGGGGAGTCTCATTTCCTGCCTGAGGCGGTGCTTGACTGTTAATAAGAACAAGCTAAAGACAGGGGCACTTTGTCTGGTTCATAGCCCCTGAAATAGAAACAGAAACCTTTCAGTGTCAGTCAAAACATAATGAACCCTGTGGCAGAAACAGAGAGAAAGGGAGCACAAAGAGAGAGAAATACGTCCACCCCAGTCATGTGTTATCATCCCCAAGGTCATGATGGGTGGGTGTGATAGGTAAGGGGCAGCCCTCCCCCCCCCCCCTCCCCGTCATACATAAACTCACTCGAGCACACACACACACCCTGTCAAGAGCATTAGGCACAGATTCAAAAAAAGAGGTCAACTTTGCTCTCAAAAAGACAGCCTTTAACAGTCTCACGGATGTGTTTTTGCAGCGACATACACAGAAGCCTCACCAACATCATATCTAATAGCATCCAACCTACAATTACTGGGGTTACATTTTTATTTATTCATATTTTATTTGGATCCACCCTTGACTTTGTTAAAACTACAACACCCTCCGCCCAGTAAGTCAAAATAATACAACAATAATATTTAATTGGTACAACTTGGTGAAAACAATTCAATACAATTTCATCTGTGCGATTCCTTCCACCATTTATAAGTGCAACGCATGAAGAATTTAATATGGTTTAATCTAATTCAAATCTTACTATATTTATGGAATAACATGTTTCACAATGGCCACCAATGTGAAAATTATACATATCAATTTTCGCAAACCACAAAAGGCCAACTTTTACTGTTACTTCATGTTCTCCAAAGAAGTCCAAAGAAAGTGAAGGAGGAAATGAAGAAATACCATTTTGTGCAATGACAAAATGTTCTACTCTACCCTTCCCTCAGCAAAAACATACCACACTCCCGCTTTTCTAACATCAACCCCCCCCCCTGATAATTTGTGTACAGTCCCTCAGTCGGTTGAATGTTGCACTGAGAATGAGACACAAATGTTGCCATGAATGTCTGACCATGAAGAAAATGATCACTTTAACAAGAAAGGCCCTCCTCCTCCTCTTCAGGATTTATCAAGCTTGTGTGTGTGTGTGTGTGTGTGTGTGTGTGTGTGTGTGTGTGTGTGTGTGTGTGTGTGTGTGTGTGTGTGTGTGTGTGTGTGTGTGTGTGTGTGTGTGTGTGTGTGTGTGTGTGTGTGTGTGTGTGCTCAAGCGTACGGAGAGGCGGAGACAACAAAAGCAGGATGTGATACAGCAGGACTCCACTTCTTCTCACAGCTCCAATAAAATCAGCACAAATGCAGAGAGCGCCACCTGTTGACGAATGGGCATCACAGTGGCGGCGTGCTGGTAAAATTCCATTCCCACAGATAAGTAGCACACAAGTCCAGAAAGGCTGCTGCAGAGACATTACTTGATTAGATCCGAGGGTGTGTTCCCCCCCCCCGGTAATTTCAGCCATGTGTGGCTGGAGAAACGAAAGGCCAGGGAGCCGGCAGCGTGTCGACTGCTAAAGGGGGATCCTTCTTTCTTTTTTTGTCTCTTTCCTGAAGGCCCTGCCGGACCCCACCCATCTCAACACACACACACACACACACACACACGTGTATATATATATATAAAAGAAACACTCGGTTGAGAGTCCCTAAGCCCACAAAATCCACGTAAACAACAACCAGAAATGACAACAACGCAAACAAAAACTTGAATGTCCAACGCTGCACATTGCAGGGTTCACGGAAAGAAAAATCCTTAAACCAGCACACTTGTCTTCTGAAACAAAAGTTAAACATTAACGCTGCTAAAAGCCTCCTGGAAGCATCCACTTCCATTTGGGGGTTTTTTAAAAGCTGCAGTTTGAAGACTTTGAGAGCCAGAAAGCTATTATGCGAAGAGACACCGTATCAATTTTCCCTCAGGGCCTCCATCCGCTATTAGCATCAGCTGCATCAATTTTGAAAGCAAATTTTTAATATGAGATTAAGAGGGTGATGTCATACCTCAGGATACTAATGGCACCCTGCTCATCTATTTATATGTCATGGAGCTATTTGTGTGCGAATAATATAATTTGACAGGGGAGTACTTTGATTCATGCGAGGCTATCAAATGTGAATTAAAAGGTCATTTTCATATAAAAACTCTCTAGTCCAGTTTATGTGTGATTCATGTAAACAATGACATGCCGTCTTTCCATTCACAGTCAGTGGAGCTATGCCCGAGAGACATTTGTATCACAGATTAACTCTTCTTAAGACTCCAACTCTTCTTGTCAAATCCATCAAAAACTTAATGACTAGATGTGAAGATAATGCATCCTATGAAGGCAGAAGAATTCAATTAAAGGGTCTTTTAGAGTCAAATCTCTCCTAAGGGACAGAAAAGTGTTCAGGGCAGGTGGAGGGGTCAGAAAAAAGGAGGGTGTATAGAGAGTAGAGGTAAAACATTACAAATGATTACTGAGGAGGGTCTCACATTTTTAAAAAGTCAAACATTAACCCCTCATTTCAGCCTCCCTCCCCACTCCAATACTTTCAAACAGTTCCTAAATTGCACTCAGTTTTGCTGCCATATTCAGTCACATTACTTTTTCCATTCAAATAATGTTAAATTAATACATGTGTAACTTTTCAACCACCCAGAGTTTCTATATTTTCATCCACTTACGTCACTCTTAAGTGTGTGATTATATAAAACTGTCTATCCTTGGCTCTGAATAGTAACATAATAACAACTACCTGCACACTCGTCTGTCCACTGGGGTGGTTTTGACGCACGGAAGCATTTCTTGTCTTAGCCCCACAACCATGAATTATCCTATACACTCATTCATCTTCTTCCTTCATTACCTATAATTGCACAACAGCTAAAAAGGCGTGCCTCATCTTGTTGTGAGATTTTAAATCCTTAATTCTTGTCTGGTGGCTGTTTGTATGTAAGGACTGCATGTTTCTGCACACTATAATCCAAGCTTGTGCAAATCCTCCATCAGCATCGCAACCATCCAGAAAAAAAGTATAGTTATAATGAACATTCTTGACCCAGCTTTGTTGTTATTGTCAGCGCATAGAAAAGAGTTGTGAAAATCATGCACAGAAATCTAACCTGGTTTCTGAATGTAGGGAATGACCTGAAAAGCCAAATGCACACACCTAAATCCGAAAGATTGAATCCATTTCAGACAAACCACAGCACAACTGCCTATAGGCCTATAAAGGCCTAATAAAAAAAAACATTATTGTGATACAATAACAGATTCAACATGCCACAAAGTCAGAGAATTCAGGAACACACTCCTTTCACTCAGGCTCACATTTGAAAAATTGCAATAACCTCCATTTTCTAGGAAAATGATGTCTAGATCAAAACATCTTTAACCCTTATGTTGTCCTCCGTCTGTTTCACCTGCTTATCTCCCAATTCTGCATTAGGCCTACATCTTCTGAGCCAACTTCATTCCACTAGTTTTACACTTCTTGTTGGAAATCAAAGTCAACAAACCTCATTTATATGAACTTATACCCAATTTCTGAGTTAAAAAAAAACGGAAATTATGAATGATTTTGACTAATTGTTAAACTCAGAGGATGTGGAGTGGATAATCCAGGACGGGTTTACTGTATGTCAAAGTGTAGTCAGTATATCGTTACTGGTTTTTTGGAACCATTCATGTCATATTTGGGCACGTCAAATTTGACCAGAGGACAACAGGGGGGGTTGAAATCGATTTGAAGGTGTCATTACATGCTCAGTGTCTTGAGTATCTAATTCTGTGAGGCTACAGCACCATCTAGAGGTGAATTCAGGCAACTTCCTGTTTTAAAGACCGATCCAACATGGCTGCTCCTTTGTAGACGTTTTCAAGGCGAACTGCTTGTGTGAAGTAGCTGCAAACCATGAGGGATTTTCAGGTAAACCAACACAAACACACAGAAAGTAATATTTCAATATGTTGAATGGTGCATACTGCAGAGGCTTGTGTATGAAGTTATGTATCGTTATTGGTACTGTTAGGTGTTATTTTACTACTACCTCTCTCTCTCTCTCTCTCTCTCTCTCTCTCTCTCTCTCTCTCTCTGCAGCCACCATGGATGCAAAAGAAATAGTCCACTGTGCTGTGCAGATAGAGAGATCCCTTGCAGACAGAAGCTATGGGAACATCTTGACCCTCCTTGGTGACCTTGATAAGTTGCACATCACAGCAGAGCAGCTGGAAACGACAGACATTGTTCGAGTACTCTACAGGCTCCTGAAGAGCTGCTCTGATGTCAGCGTGAAGAAGACAGCGAAGAGCCTGTTGTCTAAGTGGAAGAGGCAGTACTGCAAAGATACACGAGGTGTGAAATGCACGGGGGATCCTGAGCTCTCTCGCAGCGCTCCTCTACCAGATGAGGCAGGCGATGGAGGAGTTTCCAAGCACGGGGATTCCCACACTGGTTCTGCACACACATGTGGCAGTAAGGTGAAGTGTGCAGAGCAGGAAGCCTCATCCTCCGAGGCAAGCGATGGCCTTTCTTTCACTGCAGAGAGCACATCCGCATCCTGTAGTTTCTCATCTGTACGATCTAAATGTGTTCAGCTCCTTCTTGCTGCCCTCTGCCCCGAACTTCCTGATCAAGACAAGGCTACAGAGCTGGCTGCACATATCGAGCAGCACGTCCATGAGCTCCACAAATCCAGCCAGGGCAAATACAAAGCCTGCGTGAGGAGCAAGGTGGCCAACTTGAGAAATCCTAAAAACAGGCATCTACGCCAGGGCCTCCTGAGCGGCTCGCTGTCATCCGAGGCCTTCGCCCGGATGTCTCCAGAGGAGATGGCCAGCGCAGAGCTCCGTAAACTGAGAGAGGAGTACTCGTCCCGGGGTGTGAGCGAAAGGCAGCTTCCTCAAGGGATAGAAGGAACGCAGACGCAGAAGATAAGATGCAAACGATGTGGGGGGTCAGACTGTCGGGTGACGCAGGTGTCCAGGGGTGCCCTCTTCTTGCCTGCGTGGGTGAGGCAGAGCGGCCCCGATGAAGACGCAATGACTTTTGTGACCTGCAGCGAGTGTGGGCAGCAGTGGTACCACAGCAGCTGGGTCTGCCTCTGATGAACAAGTATCAGATGAATCATTCAGTCTGACGATGAATCAGTCACAGTCAATGAATCCGCAACAATTTTGATAATAATATGAATGCATCATTTTTTGAGCAAGAATAACAAGAATGTGCTTGTTTGTATGAGAATATTTGCTGGGTTTTTGTTTTCTGTGATTGTAAACAAAATACCTTTGGGTTGTGGAGTGTGAGTTGGACAAAACAAGATATTTGGGTTCTTGGAAAATTAGTTTTCAATACTGCCTGAGGATTTTTTTTTTTGGTCCAAACATACGTGCATGATTAATTGAGAAAATGATAAACAGATGACTCAGTCATTAAAATACTTGTTGGTTAAGCCCTAGATAGTCTCGCATTGCCAGACCATTTCTCAGAGCCCAAGTTCACATAAGCCTTTTGAATATTGCTCGTTGTGTTTGACCAACAGTCCAAAACCACAAAAAGATTCAGTTTACTATCATTCAACACTGAATTTTTGAGGAACTGAAATAGTATCACTTGATAAAATGTCATAAACTGCCATTGATTTGATCATGTTAGCTCCGCTGTTGTGTGTCATTGCGTGAACCCGCCCTCATGTTGGTTTTCCTGTTTTTCGCCTCACTTGAATGATTTCTTGATTCCGTATGGATTGGGAAACTTTTCTAACTTTTCAAAACAAGTTGGAACGAGTTGAAAACATTGTGTTGTGGTTCCGTCGTCTTGTCTCTTGAAAAAGCTGAAAGATTTGCCAAATGCGAAAACACCATAATGAGACAAAACATTTTCCCGCATTCGTTAAATGCCTCAAGATTTTTTTTTCTTTAACACTGAAATGGGAAGGAATGGTCAGAGGAATGCAGAGTTGAAACAATGGATAGAGAGCGTTCTCGCAAGATGGAGCGCATACTCGTGGTCTGAACAAGATATTTTGAGGATGTATCCTTTAATTTGCATGTGCATTCACCAGTAAAATCCATAACTAAAAGCCCAACACTGTGCAATTACCTTTCTACCTCTACTACAGGCTAAGAAAGCCAGGCCTATTACAGACTAAAACCACAACTTTTAAAGAAGTAGCTCTCGTCATCTTCTTCCCGCTGAATCCTTTACTGTCTCCTCCAGTTATTACATACTTCCAGTAACTCATGTAACTGCTTTTCCTGGCTCCTCTTTCTTACTTGAACATTTTCTGGTCAAAGGAATGATGTAAAGCCACCATGGCCTTGACCATGGTGGCCTCATTAATGTAATTTTCTTGAAAAGAAAAGTGTATTCTGTTGCAGTTATTGTAAGTCACACTTGATATGAATGCTCAAAAGTAGAAGGGGAAAACATGCCCCTATAGCTTCCTACAATATCCCATTCATCTAGAGCTTCAGTGCATGAGACGTGAGCACGGTGAGCATGTGAGTCCGTAATCTGCCCTCCCGATCAGCCTCAGGGGTGGATATCCCATGGTCCTTGACTCAGTCGACGTGGCACAATGACTCGTTTACACATCATCGTGACATCACATCCACGGGCCTTTACTGTACAGGCTGAAGGCTTCAGAAAACTGTTAATATCTTCTTTTTGTTTTTATTAAAAACCCTTTAAATGTCTGAGCCGAAAGTGAGCGAGATGTACATTTCCTGGCTCAACACAACCTTTCTGTTCTTTGCGGCAGGCTCACTTGGTTTTAAAAAGAAATATCTGGGATGTCCAGAGATAAACATGCCTCTTCTCATGCTTCTCATTAGATATCATAGATATTGGTGGTGCAGTCTCTTGTCAGGCAGATACAGAAGGAGTGTGGCTGTCTCCTTTCAGATGCTCCCTATCTTTGGCGTGTTGTGTTTGGTGATGGATTCCACCCTTTCAGTCGTGGGTGGCCTGTTAAATCAGTGCTCAGTAGCCATTTATATATTTTCTCTCCGTCACACACACATGCAGATACAAACAGACAAACGCACTGCAGACAGGGGTGAGACTTGTTTGGGCTTCTTTTGGAAATCACAATCCAACTGTAAAAGTGCTTGCAACCCTGCAGAAATGCATAAATCCTGACATTTGCTCATTTATGTGTGCAGTGGGTATGACAATATGCAGCAGGTTATATTTCCTAGGTTGCAGTAGGCTGTCGGGTCCTTTATCCCAGTGGTTTCCAACATTTTTGTCCCACTTGTTACTTCCCCTTAAACACATTTGTGTGTCTGAAGTGGGGGAAAGTAGGTCATCCTGTGTTTTTAGAAAAAATACAAAAGGCAGGAAAGAAATCAACATAATACAATAATACGTCTTTCTTATAACTTTAATCATCTTGGGACCCCTCTATTTATGTTCCCTTCGGAGACTTAGACTTAGAAAGCTTTAATGTCTCCGAGAGGCAATTTGTTGTACAGTACAGGCATATTGACACATAATCCACATCGCAAACATTGAACCAGACATCTACAGTAGGCCTACTACTGGTACACACATCAACAAATAGAATACATTAAAAAAGAGTATGTTGCACTTCCCTAAAAGGCCTAATGTCATAAATAAATGAAACTACTGCACAATACTTCACATATATTCCTCCCCCAGTCATACCCCTCCCCACATCTTATTTAATTGGGTTATTGCCATGGGAATGAATGTGTTTTTTTTTTGTTTTTTTTGCTGGGTTGGTTCTGAGAAGAGGGTTAAAGTATTTTTCATGTTAAATGTTACAGAAAACAGATCTCACATTATGCGATAAAGGACAGACAAAAAGATGGAAAGAAAGGCCTACAATGAAACGTGGATGCACTGACATCCAGGAGAGCGCATGATGAGGAGGCGTGACACTCCCGGGTCATGTGAGCGTCATCAGCTGCTCCAGCCGGGGCCAAGAGAGCAGAGCAACGGGGACACCAGCGCCATGTCACCGGCCGACAGCAGCACCCTGCCCGGAATGGAGGAGGGGGATTTAAACGCAGAAGCCGGGCTGTGACCGACACACACCGACAGGTAGCCCACAGTTACTGAGATGTCAAAACTTGAAAATTCTAGTTTGAAAAATTGGTCACTTTCGGTCGTTTAAATCGCTCATTAAAGTCGCGTGAGTGTGAAACTGCGGACACGGCTACCGTCGCAGTTTATGGCAAAGCTTCCGTTATCGGACACACCTTTGCTTCTGCTCTCCATTAAGTTTCTGGAAATATTGACGGCGACTAAACACAAGTAGTGACGGCGAGATGACGCTTCGGGAAGCATTGAGGCTTCCCAACTAATTTGTTCGCAAAAACGGTTCATTTCTCGAGGCTGCATGTGCACACAAAACAACCTGTTGGCCAAAGAGTGTAAAACAGGCATATATATATATATATATATATATATATATATATATATATATATGTATATGTATATATATATATGTATATATCCTATATATATATATATATATGTATATATATATATGTATATATCCTATATATATATATATATATATATATATATATATATATATATATATATATATATATTACAGATGATCTGAACCATCTGTGATCTAGGCCTACTGTTTTTTTTGTTTTTTTTATAATGGTGGGTGGATTAATTACGATGTAGCCTAATCCATATCCTATCATAATGTCTATTTTCTGATTAGGCCTATGATTGTATAACACAACATAACATAACTGTATATTATGTGAGTAATGCATGAAATGGATTTAATCAATCCTTTAAATAATGGTTGTATTACTGGCATGAGGAATAGTGTCTAAAACTGGAAAGTGGCAGTTGGAGGACAGTGAATGTGCGTCCGTAACTAGGAAAATGATGTAGAGGGGAGACTCGATTCGTGTTACTGAGAAACTATCATTTCTCAACTGTGATATAGGGCTTCGGGCCTCGTCAATGACGTCATTGGTCTCAAACGATAGCCTACAAGCCTTGATAGCATATAAAAGGTCGATACGCGCTTGCACGGAAAACTTGATGGATTAGAGTTGGCACACGCTCCGAAGCCTCGGCACAGCACGTATCACCCGTACAAGTAAGCAGTTTCCAATATTGTACGCTCGTTTCCAAGTGATAAACATATGTTTTTATATGTTTTAGGCTACTAGATGACTGGAATCGGCGAGGCGAATCTTCCGGTTTTGTACGAGTATCTCCATTCATTATTATTTAATCATTTTAAAAGTGTAAACATGCTCTGTAGGCTACTCATCACTGTATGTTTGCAGAGTGGACTGTGGACTGTAAAATGCTGTTTTCGACTGCTATATAGGCCTACCACCTCTGACAGTTGTTTATTCCCGTGTTGTTAGTGTTATAAATCTGGTTTATTGATAGTAAATATGTAATTCGCTCACACCCAGCTGCTCTCTCGGCAGGTCTCTGAATGAATGGGGGAAGTAGGCTATTACCCTGCTGATTGAGCATATTGGCTCTGGAAAAAAAAAAAAAAAATGTGGATGGTTGCCTGGAGGAAATATCAGTACTCGGAAATATTCATGACTTTATTGGAAATAATCTAAAGAGCAGCCTTCATTTTAAATAGTAACATTCTGCTGAATGAAGCACATGACTCCTGTGTGTGTGTGACTGTGTCCATTCATTCCTGCTCCTATTGCATTGCTGCTTTTTTTTTAATTTTTTTTTTATTTTTATAAAATGTTAATGTTTCTCCAGAAGAAATAGCAGGAGCAGCACTGCAGTCTGTGTTTAAAGGTCCCAGGACAAAGACATTATTGACCCAATTTTGGTTATTGGGCTGAATATGCTTATTGGTGCCAGTTCATGTGACAGTGTAGACCATAGAGTTTATCTCCTGGCTTTATTCCTGCATTTAAACTCTGCAAAGTAGGCTAACTTCGCCTAACAAGCAGGGGATTTGGCCAATTTTGTCCTGCTGGAATTGGCTGCATGTCCACTCCTGTTGGATGTTGCGACAGTAGTAGCGGTAGTACTGTAGATATTGTAATATAGGCTTGTATTGTATTATGTTAGAAAATGGATCGCCTACTATTTTGATTGTCCAATAATTGTTAGGTTAATTGATCAGTTAGTTCTTAAGCTAAAGTGCAAAGTGTTCACTGGTTCCAGCTTCTCAAATGCGAATTTCTTTGTCATTCTATGACAAGAAACGGAATAATCTTTGGGTTTGGGACTGTTGTTTCGAATAACAAAACAAATCATTTACTTGAGCTGCGGGAAATTGTAATGGGAAGTTTTATGGACAAATTATTGAATTAATGCCACATCTAAGGGGATTTTATACTCACTAGATAGATATTTGGTGGAGTATTCATTTTAAAGGCTTTGTCTGCACACTGGTTGCTGTAAACTTGACAGAACACAAATACTATATGAAAGTTATTTGTCATCCAGATACTAACCTAAGTACTCAAACCCACTTGTTGATACTGTGACAGCCAGCCAGCTCAATCTTAACTGGGATGGAGGAGGTGATCTTGTTTGCGTCACAGAGCTCCTTCTCGCTCCCATTTAAACCTGCTCTTGCTGAGATTTCCCCCTTTTAATCTCACAGATTTGTCCTGGTATGTGGGTGGAATGATTGCACTTTAGCTTAAACTGTGTGATTAAATGTGTGCTTAAACCCTTATTAGTCACTTCTCTCTACAGTCGAGCCTGTGACTGGGTAAAACTCGGCCAAACTTGGCCACTTGGTGATCTGTTTAGTAGTAGTACTCTTTCTTACAGATTGTTGAGAACATGCATTTGTGCTGATATAAAAGTGAGTTTTAAACTTGTTTTTCGGTTGTTAATTAAATCGTGGATGACTCAATGGTCCTGTGATCAGTGTGAATGTGATTAACAGCATGGGTCATTTCATGCATAACATGTTACAAACAGTGTAGGAAGTTGATTAGTCGCGTAGTGTAATGTGTAGGCTGCGGCTGTTTTTAATAGGATTAGCTAGTCGATTGACTTCAATCAGTTCTTCTCTGTGAGGGTACTTCCTTACAGGCTGTGTGTGTGATTAAGTGAAAGCTGATTAACGAGCAGTTTGTTCTTATCTCAAGCACAACTTTATCTGTGAGGCCAAAGGTAGAAATCAATAAAGTCTTTCCTGAAGGAATATCGACACTGACTGATTTAGGCCTGTCATGGTCGAATTGTTTATTAAAACTATTTAGGTTCATCTTTTAACAATTTCAAGTGACAAAGGATAGAAATAACTAAAGTCATCTCTGGTACTTTTTGTAGCGTGACAATGGTGGGGCTGCAACTAACTATAATTTTCATTATCAATTATTTTTTTCCATTAATCGATTCATCATTTGGTCTATAAAAGGTCAGAAAATAGTGAAAAGTTCACAAGTATTTCTCACGGCTTGGGGTGCCCGGATAGCTCAGTTGGTAGAGCGGGTGCCCATATATAGAGGTTTACTCCTTGACGCAGTGGGCCAGGGTTCGACTCCGACCTGCGGCCCTTTGCTGCATGTCATTCCCCCCTCTCTTTCCCCTTTCAAGTCTTCTGCTGTCCTATCAAAATAAAGACTAAAAATGGTCCAAAAAGAATCTTAAAAAAAAAAAGAATATTTCTCACAGCTTACTGCAGCCCTACTACAGTAGGCTACACACTGCACTGTTCCTCAGTATTACACACTAGAACCTGATAGCAGTGTGAACACAGCTACTGTAAAGTGTGGCTGTTGTTATGCTCTCTGCTTTCTAAGTTAAGATAATGTTTTCGTGCTACTCAGGTGGAGCTGCTTTTTCTATCGTTGGTGTCTCCAAACCTCCCGTGCAGTTCGCTTGGCGCGGACTTGTGAGAACCAAGATCGTCCTGAGCCGGCTCTCTGCAGCCATGATATCCAAGTCAGCCATGCTGAAGGTGATCCTTCTGGGTGACGGCGGTGTCGGCAAGTCATCCCTCATGAACCGCTACGTCACCAACAAGTTTGACTCTCACCTATTCCACACTATAGGCGTGGAGTTCCTCAACAAAGAGCTGGAGGTGGACGGCCACCACGCCACTCTGCAGATCTGGGACACGGCGGGTCAGGAGCGTTTCCGCAGCCTCCGCACGCCTTTCTACCGCGGCTCCGACTGCTGCCTGCTCACCTTCAGCGTGGACGACGGACAGAGCTTCCGAAACCTGTCCAACTGGAAGAAGGAGTTCACTTATTACGCTGACGTAAAGGACCCTGACAACTTCCCCTTTGTGGTGCTGGGCAACAAACTGGATGTGCCCGAGCGCCAGGTGTCAGGAGAGGATGCACGGCAGTGGTGCCGCGAGAACGGCGGTCACCCGTACTTTGAGACAAGTGCTAAGGATGCTACAAATGTAGCATCGGCCTTTGAGGAGGCGGTACGTCGCATTCTGGCGTTGGACGATCGAGCTGATCACCTCATTCACAACAACACAGTGGACCTGCAGAGGAAGAGTCACCCTGACCCCAGCTGTTGCTGAGCGGAATGCTGAATGCAGCAAACCTTCATGTGACTCTGCACAAAGAGGAACTGGTGTTTGCTCAGTAGCTGTTGTACTGTATGTGATGCCCTCAGATAAACTTGGGACCAGGATCACGCATTTGTAAGCAAATACTGATATTCTTTTGGACCAAAAACTGAACATATTGTGCCAATATTCAACATTTTCACCACACAAGAGACATAACCTCTCCACCCACCATTTCTCAACTCTGGGGCATGTTTTATAGATTTATTTGTGGTCAGTGATGAACCTCAATTGTATCAGAGGTGGACATAACTGGCTCATACCCAAATTTTAAAGGGCCTATAGGGAGTGATTGTAACTTGAGCTGCGTTTCTGTGATAAAAGCTGAACTACATCACCTCTAAAGTACAAGCAGTTCTCTAAACTAATGTTTTGATGTCACTGATGGACCTGTGGCTGCAAGTTTTAGCCCACAAAAAGAGAAGTCCAGAGATCATTATCTGCCTCTAGAAGCAGAGACAACCACATTTACAGCTAAAATATATGGCGACATAGCCCTGATTGTTCTTAAACGGCTCAGTAACCTATACTCCCGAATATATCTTTTGATAAACAAACTACCATTTAGAAAACAGATAAACCAACATTCTAATTTCCCATCTACAACTCAAACTCTTGACATACAGCATTGCAAGTAATTCAAATGGATGTGGTTAATCAAAATGATTTTTTTTTTACAGATTATTATAGAGTTAATCACATGTTGAACTAGATTCAATAGTTGATTTAATCATCTTTTCCAGATACAATATTTGCTGTTCTGTCCGGATGATATTAAATATGTTGTTGTTTTGAAAATCCAGGCTTTTGGTAGTACCAGTGATGCTATGATGGAATTTAGTGTCTCCCTAAGGAAGAACATAAGATACCTGTAGTTATTGCTGGAGTTATAATATCCTGTATTTAAGTATGTATTGATCACTACCCCTCCTGTCACTATGGAAAGTGGAGCACACTGCTGAATCTTAAAATGTTAGATAAGATTAAAATGACTCTATGTAACACTGTGGCCTATGTAATCTTTATTAGCAATGCCTTCTTCAGATCACATGACTCCCATCATTTTATTAATTTTTTTTTAAATTTTAATTTTTTTTTACACTGGAAATAAAACAACAGCCGGCAATTAAACTTGTGTGCGTTCTTCACGTCTTTTTTTTTTAAGAGCAGTGCCCTCTTTGCCCGCAAGGTGGCGCCCATATATCAGAAGTTTGTGGCGTCACAGTAACATTGGTGAACTCCACTTCAGCAGGAGGCTACTTACATACACCAAACTTTCCAGTTGTATTCCTATTTATATTTTTAAGGTTTTTACAGAGGGGTTTGTTCATATATTATTCAGAGTCTGATTTATACACCATTTCATACCTAAAAACGGGGCAAAAATGGATTTTTGTTTTTATGGCTGTTTTTTTCAGATTAATGGAGTGATAAAAAGAGATCCCCTCTGTAAAAATCTTTGACTCTAATATGTCAACAAAATGAAACAAGATTTTTGAATCTGGCTTTATCCAATGTTCAGATTTCTCTTCTGGAAATATATGCAAAATAGTGCATATTTAATGAGATAATACCTAATTTGCATATTTAAACATAAATATTCTAAAAACTTATAATACAAAAAAATATTTGTCTTAATGTCAGTAATCAACTAGGGAAGTTTCATGCTGATATCTATTAGTTAAAAGATTAACTTCACCTGTTGCAGGAGTTACTTCTTGATTACAGCACACAAACCCTTCCAACCTTAGAAAGGTAGGATTTCTCTAGCTTTTTTATTTACTAGTGTTACAATTTAAACATTTGTCAACTAATACTGTAGTATAATTACAAATAAGGTTTAAATACATTGATGCATTTGGCAAAAATATTTAATTTGCAAATATTTGTCAATGTTCCTCTTGCATGTAATGTTTTGCTGCCTTACACTATTGTTCACGATGGTAAAGTGAATATATTTGGACTGTTGGTTGAGCAAAAGAAAATCAATTTGACGAAGTCACCTCTGGGGAATTTTCATTGGTATTTATCACTATTTTTAAGATGGGTTTTTTGCATTAGATACGATAAACAAATGCATTAGATATGAGTTCGTTACCATAAACAGGAAGTGCAAAAACAAAACAAAAAGGGAGACCCTGACACAAGAACGAGACAGGAGGCGATGGTGTCACGATAATAAAAAATATCGGTTTTACTAGAGAAGGTTACAAAAATCATCACTATATAGGAGTCGTAGAACTATTTCCAACTTAAAAAATAAAACCATAATGAAACACCTACAGGGACTACAATGCCATCAAAGTACAATGGAGTTTTCTTTAGAAAAGAGTAGGTGGAAAGGGAAGGGGGAGTGTAGAGGGTGGGGGGGGGGCAAACGCCGCCTACCATAGTTGTCAGTACAAATGACTACACATCACCTGAAAAAACTGCGAAGACACAGTCATGTCTCCTTCATGCAAATAACGAGGAAACAACAACACCCTGACACGCATCGTCTTATAGGAAATTGAAGTTTGCCTTTACATCAACCTGGTGGCAAAGCACGTATATTTATCAAACATAACACACATGGCAATATAGTCCTTTTTTATACAGAATAGACAGCTGCACACATGGACGATACTGACATGCTTCATCTCATCAAAGTTCAATTATTTGTCTTCTTCAGTGTTTTTTATTTTATTTTATTTTTTAGGGTAAACTAACCAGTTATGACTGATGTAGAATATAGTCCATGATTGTTAAACAATATCTGATTATAAAATGAATGTATGAAAATTCCTGACTTGTTTAATTCAGAGTGTAAACATCCAAAACAGTCTTTGTGGCTCATCTGAGAGGCATGACGTTAAAAAAAGAAAAAGAAAAGAACAAGTGACTTTTTCCTCAACTCACATGTTGATGAGTCACTCGTTTGGCTGGCTATCGGAAAAGAATAAGCACAAACAAGTTCCATAAAATCATTAATACTGAAAACAGAAGAAGAACTCAGCTGCCTTAAACTGATAAAACATTAAAAATCAATTTCCATATATTTTTTTTCTTCACATTTTAAAATGTATACGTCACAAGCACCTCAATCCATCATATCATAACTGCACTGTATCCGTCTCACGACATATCATTTAAGATGTCAAATTACAATTATTATATCAAATGCAGAACTAGTATTTGAGTGCTAAACACATATTCCAAAGGGTACATTTACATATATGTGTGGAAAACATTAATAGAAGAGCATGGCAAAACACTGATTGTGTTCTCCCTGTTTTCTAGAGAAGTGTAAATCGAGATCTTTTAGGGTGGTTCAGCTATTTACAGGTGAACTTCATTCACAAAAGGAGGAATTTTAGAAAATGATAGAACCAGTTCTTCCTGTATAATTCACACAGGATAGCGTACCAGTCTGGTAAGGGTTAGGTTTTAAACGGTGAAGCTTTGGAAAAGAACACAACTGGCCAAAATCGATTTTTGGTTTGATACCTGAGGTGTGTGTCTTTTTTGTGTTAAAAGACCCAGATGGATTTATCTGTGATTTCAGCTGCCGCTAGTGAGTGTAGCAAAACTGTAAAGGTCTTAATATGCTTATTTGCTTTCTTGCCAAAAGTTAGATAGGAGCATTGATACCACTTTCATGTTCGTATGGTAAATATCAAGCTAACGCCAGGAGCCGGGTTAGCTCACAGTAGTTTAGACTAAACAGCTAGCAACAGCCTCTGGCTTTGTCCTGAAAGAAACAAAATCAGCGTACCAAGCTCATTCATTAATACGGAATATCTTGTTTGTTTAATTCACACAAAAACCAAAGTGTAAAAACAACAAGTTCTGATTTTATGTGGTGGTTATGGTTAGAGGAGCCTCTAGGAAGTCGCTGCACCAGCCAAAGAGGGATTGGTCTGGCCTCGTAAAACCACAACTTGTTTCTACACTTTTTTTGTTTGTGTGAATAAACCCCCCTCCCTCCCCCGAGATAGACCATGTTAATTAGTGAGCTTTAGAAGTGCTGGTAGGCAGATTTTGTTGCGTCTAAACAGAGCAAGGCTACAGTCTCTATGCTAGCCTGAGCTAGCTGGCTGTTGGTCTCCATCTTCTCATCTAACCCTTGTCAAGAAATAAGCGTTTTTCCCAAAACTATTCCTTCAATAAAACTTTGCTACACCTCTGGTCTTAAATAAACGGCTAATACCTTGGCAGATAAATAAGCTATGATCATGTAAATGCAAAACAATCCTTGAGATACCTTTTTATGATTTGATTCTTTTAGGTGTTTCTATGAAAGAGGGGGGGGGGCTGGGATGCTTTGTGTGTTTTTACGGGATTCTCATTCCCCCTTATTTTTTTGTTTCGTAATAGTGCAACAACGTATCGAACATTAGCAATAAAAAGTCTAAAATGGAAGGAGAAAAAAACCTATGAGCCCAAAAAACGTAAAGAAGAAGAAGAAAGATCGTAATAGTACCTGGCATACTGTTCAGAGAGTATTAAAAAAAACACCAACATTCGTACACATTCGCACAATATATTCATATTCATATATATATGCATATAAAACACCAAAAAACAGAGGAAGTTGGTCGCTGCCTGGCTTCCCTGTGGCTGAAGCTGACAGTGAGCAATGTTTTTCTTTTTAGGCTGTTAGGAACTGTGTGTTGAGAGGCTGTGCTGGCTCAGGGCGCGAAGCCATCACAGCCGGGCCACGTTCACGAGCCGCCGCCCACAAGCAGGGGGGGAGGAGACACTTCTGAACTGATGTAACGTAGCCTACCTGAGCTCGAACCCGGCGGGCGAGCTCTCCCCGTTCTGAAGCATCTGCCTCCATCTGGGCCTGCCACTTCTCCTGATCCTTAATTCTCTTCCCTTTTGGTGTGAGCTCACAACTCTTATAATAAGCATATAAGCAATAAGCATCATGGACAGGAAGAGGATGGAGAATCAGGAGGTTGGGGGACTATCGAACATGACAGAGGTGGTTTGTTTTAACGGAGGGAGGGGTGGGCGCTGGGTGTTACAGGGTGGGGGGGGGGGGTGTTGAGGTGTGGAGAGGAGATGGTTGGCGGCGGGAGAGGATCGCTTGTCCTTATGAGTAGGAGTTCTGGCCCTCCTTGGAGCGCGCCTCGGCCTCCACATCCTGGTCGTCCTTGGTCTTGATGTCCTGGTACTCATGCGTGGAGACGGCGCTCCTCAGGTAGGCCCAGTTGGCCGCCAAAATCATCAGATAATGGATCTAAAGAGAAGCAGACATGTTTTCTTCATTTACTACATATACTACACAGTCTACAAAGCACTAAACGGTTTAGCTCCTCAATACATCTCTGACTTGCTCATTGATCACAACCCTATCAGGCCTCTCAGGTGACCAGGGAGAGGTCTTCTAGCTGTGCCCAGAATTAAGCGTGACATATGGTTCTCCGAAGGCTCCACGCAGAGCTTTCGCCGAAACCTACGTAAGTGGCCTGAAGTTTATATTCGTGCATTGGTGTGTGCGACGATCTCTTTAAGAGAATAGCAGGGCCGGAATGCGTGTGCCCGTGGGATGTGTGTGGTAGAGCGAGTGAGAGAGTGACGGTGATTAGCTTCGGAGGGAGTACCGACTCTAGAGGCGTAGTGGGAGAAACAAAAAGTCTCTCCCCGTGCTTTCTGACTATGGTCGGAAATCCGTAGCAGGAAAAAGTGATTCCATGTTGTTTATGAAGAAGGAGAACTCGGAAATGAGTAGGGGGGGAAATGCAACGCTACCGAGCCACGGCCGCGAGGTGTAGTTGCATTTTTTCGAGAGGATGCACGTCGGGCTACAGCGTAGGGTCCGGCGTGTGTGTGTGTGTGTGTGCATAGTCGCACATGTATGTTCTGTTTGTTTTGTTGATTATCCTGTTGTGTTTATTGCATTCTTATTTCTATTCATGCTTTGTTTTAACCTGTATGGTGTTTTTAATGTAAAGCACTTTAGGTTTACTTGTAATGAATGGTGCTATATAAATAAAATTGACATCGACATACTCATTTTAGGCAAGTATCAAGTATGTGTGTTCAGACAAAATTAAGCATTCTAAAAAACAGTATTTATACTTGAAAAATGCTTGACTCTTTTGTTTATGCTGTTGTTGGAAACTGTTCTCCCGCAATGCAGTGCACAAAGGAAACGGAAGACTGTCTGTGGATGGTAGTGAGACAGCTCCAGAAGTACTCCAGAAAAACAGAAACAAAACATATCTGCAGCTGTGTGAATCGTGGGACAATCGTGTACAAAAATCTAATGTTTTTTTGTGTAAACGTCATTTTGACACTTTTTCCAATGAGAAGAAAAAGGTTAAAATAAATGCTTAATGGTACAGCATTGTCTTACTGACTGAGCGTCAGTAAGACAGATTTTAATTACAGCCAAAAGACAACAGGTGATTTCAATAAGTGGTAGTCGTTAGTGAAATCACGTGGCAGGATGAAAATACAAGTCAGGTTTAGCAAAATAGTAATTAAAACAGAAAGAAAAGAATCTTAAAAGGTTTAAATACACATTTAATGGTACTCCTGGCACTTTTTTTTTTGCTCAGATGCTTTTTTCTTGTCTTTGAATATTTTGTATCTCTTCCTACCTCCACAAAAAGGTTGGCTGGAAAACATGATGAACATTTTCTTTTTTAGTATCTCCATTTCCCTGGACATAAAACAAAGCAGTCCGCCTCCGCAGCAGAGTGAAACACTGACCCCCCACACACACACACACACACACACACACACACACACACACACACACACACACACACTCACGCAGCAGAGGCAGGCTGAGGGGTTGGATTCCAACCGATAGGATGACATACTGACAAAACGTGTGAGAGGGGGGGTTGCTATGGCAACAGATAGGCACGCCATGACAACGTGCATATTTTGAGAGGCTCATTATCAATGGGATCATGAGCGGCTTACCAATGCGATGACGGTGGCACCGGCGCCGGCGAACGCAACGATGTAGAGGTGGTAGGACAGGTAGAACTGTGGATGGAAAGAGAGAGTTAGAGTGGAGGAAAGATCCAATAGAAAAGAACAGGTAGGTCAGTGTCCTCTCACCTCGCTGGTGTTACAGATGTCTCCCAGTGTGGCTCCACAAGCTTTTCCCGGAGTGGCGTTCCAGGGAATAATACCTGCAGGATCAGAGAGATAAAACATCACAGGACTGCCGCTTTCTCATCTGAGACGAGAAGCTCCCCCCCCCCCCGTGATTGAAGGCATTATGAATCAGGCTCGGATAAAGATTAAAGGAAACAGGGCTGCTGCTGTCTCTTACAGGAATAATATGGGCCATTTATTTGACTTCCTTCCTTCCTTCTGAAAACTGGCTAATATTATAGGCTATATATTCTTCCTTTACTTTGAATTGTTTGCATTAATACTATCATTATAAATAAGATCAAACAAGAGCTTTATTAAAAAACTTGAAAATTTGATGACTGACAGTAATTGGGGTAAATATTTTATACATTGTAGTAAAGTACGACTGCCAATGAAGCATATGTGATCCTCATCTTAATCTTCAAGCGGGCCAGCTGTCCTTCAGATGTGGGTCACATACTGTACATTAGGCCGTCAGACAGATATGCAATCATAGGAGAGCGTTACTGTGCTGTAATACTGCAGGAAGGTGGAGTTTCATAGAGATCCAATCAGGCTCTCAATAATCTAAATGTATTTTTTGACCTCTTCCTATATAGAAAATGACATTTAAAGCAAACCGGACTAGGAGATAAATATGTGATGTTTATAGTGTAAGCCTTTTGGATTAGTTTGAAAAATGTTTCTATATTATTGTGATGTTCTCTTATGTGCAAAGTTAAAAGCTCTTATTGCCGAGGCTGGCCGGCATGTTTTGAGCTCACTTGCCTTGAACAGGGGAATTTCTCTTGAACTTTGAAGACATGTAATACAGCATGCAATCTGATCTATTTTTTTTGTTTTTACTTCAGCTGCAAATCAAAATACCTGGGGGGATTGCTTCTATAATTATGTTTTGGCAGACAATTTAAAAAATAAATAGCTAGTGTGAAATAAATTTACCACTTTAGGACTCAATGATTCAAATTACACAATTTGAGACAGGAAAATCTCTTTAGCAGGTCTCTGGCCCAGACACACAGAGCCGACGGCCAAACGTCGGCAGAAAAGGCAGTTGGGCTGATCAGTCTCCCCAAATTGGTCAAAAAAGTCCCTCGGAACACACCAAAGCGACGAGACGTAACACGTCTCCATAACCGCAGGCGGCGCTAATCTGTATTGTCGTCCAAAAATGAAAACCGGCAGCTGACTGGACGAACACATCACGTGGGTCTGGTTTCTCCGGAAATTCAAAGACTGTCATGGCGGCTTGTTCAGAATACGATCTCATATTGTACTAAAATAGTTCACCAAAACGTGTTTCTGAAAACATTTTAAAGAGAAAACATTTCCAGAGAACAGTAAAACTGGGTTTATAAACCCAGTTATCAAAGCCCACCTGTCCTACAAGTTCCTCTCCTGCACACCTGATCCAATTAAACTGTAATGAAAATGTGCCATCCCTAATTAGATCAGGTGTGCAGAAACAGAGCAGGAGCAGAAATATAAAGGACAGGCTGGCCTGGATGACTCGAGGATGAGCTGAGAAACACAGCTTAGAGGCTGCCAATCTTCCTAACAGTGGCTTGTGGTATTTATTAGAATAGAATAAAAAAAACATTTAATGGCACTGAGGGGAAAACCCACCCTCTACTACTTCATCATTGTTTCAGAAACAGCTCTTGAACCTGACAATGATAATTGTCAGCTTTTTTATATCAGGAAACCACTTGTATTAGAAGCAGATGGACTAAATCCACCTGCTGACATAAGCCACAACTGATGTTTTTGTCAAACGTTACCCTGGGAAATCACTAACTAAATTAAATGAGACGGGTTGAGGAAACATGGTAGTCAGAGGAAGTAATGTAAGCATGCACTAAAAGCCACAAACCATGTCAATTACTGTAGTGGGATGAAGGTGGGACAACTTACCGTACTGCCTGACGTCCACACAGATGGAGTCAGGTGAGGTGATGTTGGCGTCAGGAGACTTCATGGCAGCGCAGGTATTCCACATATTGAAGAAGAGGAAAACGGGTATTGCCGTGAAGCCGAAGATGGCGAAGAAGGCCAGAGCGAGGATGTAGGTCAGGAACATGAACTGAGGAGAGGAGAAAAGAAACAAGAGATTAATTTCTTTCCGGTATGATTTTTTTCCCCCCCAAAGTTTGCATTAGGAGAACTGGGGTAATATTATTCCCTGAACACCTCCACCCACCACACACACACATTCAGAGTCAGTGTTTCAGCTAATGTTACTTGACATCTGCAGCAATTAGAGTAATCAGGCTAGAAAGGACAAACTGTGCCAGAGTTACCCTCAAGTGAGATTGTGTGTGTGTGTGCATGTGTTCTTGCGCACAAGTGTTTGCATGTCTGTCTTTCCCATGTGTCAGTGTGTGTGATTATGCCTCCGCAAGACTTTCGTGACTGACAAAATTAATGACTGTTTTGTGTTCATTTTTATAAGCCTGTAAACACGATTTATTTCTATATAAAAATACATTATAAGATACACATCAGAGCAATTCAATCTTATTTAGAGGCTTTTATTTGGAGTGTATCTGGGTCAGTGGGTGTGATGATTTGCAGAAGGTGTGTGTGTGTGTGTGTGTGTGTGTGTGTGTGTGTGTGTGTCTTGACATACGAAGGCAGTGATGCAGCGTCCACAGACGGTGGTCTTAAAGTCGCTCTGCAGCTCCTTCTTGACGGCGCTGGTGGTGTAAAAGCCCTCAGCCAGCAGGATGATGGCGTAGACGAAGAAGAAGGAGGCGATGCCGTAGATGATGTACTGAAAGATCTGGATCCTGAACACACACAATCAGTAATTGTAATCCCATTTTTTGTGTGTGTTTAGGTTGATATAATAGGTGTAATATTAAATTAATCAAAGCAAGACTAAGTGCTCAATTCAATACACTCAATCAATTTACTGCAATAACCTTACATGTTCTGGTATGATCAGTACTATAGCTTATGTTAGCTATGTTTAGAGATATGACCAATAGCTTATGGTATAGTATGCAGTAGAATGGCGCAATCATTTTTGAAATTGGTGCTGGAAACATGGCCATAGAGAAAAAGCTGTGATATTCCCTTTCACTAAAGAGGTAGAATGCAATGCACCCACACCAGACCAATAAATGCTCCCACTGGTGGGTGACATAACGCGAGCTTGTTGGGCTTGTTTGTATTAGTATGGATCAACGACAGTTCATTTCCAGGATAATCGCCGGAACATCCATTGAAAGTTTTAAGGAAAATTTGGACCGTGCAATAATGGTTCTTTGGGGGAATGATTGTAAAGATTTACAAAGAATATGTTTACGGTGTTTAGTATCTAACTGGGACATTTTGGGACCAATTGGCGGGGATTTGTTATGGCCAAAATACACACAGCGATACACCGGTAAGAGCAAATTACTAATTACGATTATCCAGCTAATTTATATAACTCACGTTACTGTAATGTATGAACATTTAACTTCATTTAATATTGTATGTGGCATTTTCTTTTGCGGGGTGCAAATGTTCCACCAAAACAAGTTCCCTTCCGAGACCATTTTGCAGAGCCACCGTCGCTGTGTCCGGAGCTTAGCACCGACCAAGACGATTGTGATTGGTTACAGAAATGCAAACAACCCAGAGCGTTTTTTGTTTTTTTTCCCCTCCTAGCCTTGAATGTATGTGTGGAGGTAGTCTATATCGAACCACATTCCACTTCCGGGATTATTCAGGAGCAGCCGGAAATTCCACCGGATGTCCCTCATTTTAGGCCGGATGTCCGTTACCTTCCTCTTTCTTTGTGTTGTGTTTTAAACTCCGGTGGATTTCTGAGGACTATGGTTAACTGCTCCTCAGATCTCTGCAGGGTAAATCCAGACAGCTAGCTAGACTATCTGTCCAATCTGAGTTTTCTGTTGCACGACTAAACCAACTTTTGAACGTACACACGTTCCACCAAAACAAGTTCCTTCCCGGGGCGATTTTGCAGAAGCACCGCCATTGTGTCCGGGGCTTAGCACCGCCCAAGATGATTGTGATTGGTTTAAAGAAATGCCAATAAACCAGAGCATGTTTTTCTCCTATCCCCGAATGCTATGTGGACCAGACCCTCCTCCGCAAGGTCTGGCAATGCGAGACTAGTTCAGAATGGCGACCGGCTGGTAACAAACAATCTCATATAATGTTAAACGGTAAGCTGAAATATGTTTCTGAAAACATCTTAGGTGGGAAATAGTTAATGCAGTAACAGAATCTTGCTCTGTATTTAATCAGCAATGCCTAGTTTTTTTTCTGAGTTTGGTCTGAGTTTGAGAAAGAGGAGGGGGTTGGCTGTCTCTCTCTATACTCTTTGTGTCCACATGCGGAGGTACACCTGTAGTTCAAACAACAGGCCCTAGGGCCAGCAGCAGTCACTTGTAGGTTTTTCTTCTGGCCTGTGAGTAGGGAGATCTGTGCACTGGTAAAATGGAGGGAAGTTTACCATAGTTCATTTACACATACTTTCAACATTATTATGTTACAACGTTGGTTTTATATCGGCAAAGTAACCCTTTAACAGTGTATCATTAAATATACTTTTCGTAAACACTGTGACAAATGAAATGTAAACATCTCCATTCAGAATATCTATACTCTTTCTGTTAATGCTAACTCACTTGGGTTAAGAGACATTTACATTTACAAGTTTCAGGGTATTGAAATTCTGAATCATGGCAGATAATGTGGGTGGCTCTCCTTGGCAGATTTAGTAGTACCAGTAGCCTATATTCACTGTTGTTTCAAGACTTTCTACTGAAAGCATTAATGGTGCCAAGAGCTCATCAATGATTCATCATGCTCATTTAGTCTTCATGAAAACTTAGTGTGAAGCCTGTTAGCAGAACACCTTATTCCAGTATGTGTTATAGTGCTATGGTGCCTGATTTCACTGATAAAGAAAGATTATGGATAGCGTAGTGACAGCTGTTGTCTGCCAACTGAACCACACTGAGGACTTACACCAATGCAAGGGTGGCGTGGTCCGTGGTGACCCTGGAGAAGTGGTTCTCCAGCATGGTCAGGGTGCCGGTCAGAGCCACGTGGCCGCAGCCACAGAACAGAGCCACGCCTGAGAAGCAGAGGATGGTGGCCACCAGGGAGGCGTAGGGCACCCCGCCCAGACACTTGATGCAGCACTCGAAACATCCTGCGGAGGGAGAAAGAGCGAGCAGGATTAATGCATTGATACAAAGCTTTCTTGTTGAAGTTAGCTGTAAGAAAATTGCCTCTGAGGCTTTCTCATCTGACGGATTTAAATGTGCAAAACCAAACCAGTGCTTTAAACCAAACACGAGCAAACAGAGTAAGCTGCTGCAACACGACACTTCATAAAGTGGCTCAATCGGCTCCGGTGATGACACTCACAGCAACACTCGACGGCCTTTTGCCCGCTGCTTTTTAGACATTACTCATGTGCAGAGACCTACGTGGACGTTCATACTGTTGGGGATGAATCAACAATGTGTGTGCTGCATGAGTGTCAAAAGAAAAGAACAAACCCTATCCCCTGTAAGGCACGTTGAGCATAGTTCACTTACACTACAGCTCAGCTGGGAGAGCTAAATATTACAAGTATGCTGTGCTACATGCTCACAACCTACACTGCTAAAAAAAAACAACTTCATCTCCCTTTTGTCTTTAAAGAAACATTTAAAAAAAAATTTTTTTTTTTCTTTCTTATGCATGAATAACTTACGACCTAAATAAATTATTTCAAAATAAAAGGGCATCAGAGAGGTGACATTTAAGTGGTACTTGTTTCGAGTCGTACCTCAAAAATACTAAAGGTGGCTTTGCTTTCAGATGGTGATACTCTTGCAGAGGAAAGTGAAAATAACGCTGATGTTTTGCTTCATTTACTTTTGGTTTCAATGCAGTTACAAATCCAATGCAAACGACAAATATGACATGAGAAACTGAACGATGCTAAAATTGGCCTGCACACCTTGCATATATTTTCATCTTTCTCCGGCATTTTTCTCATTTTTCACAACTCCTAAATGATGATGAATGATGGACAATTATCCCTTGTGCTCGTGCAGTTTCTACAGAATGATGATGATGACAAATTAGTACATTTGTTTTCCATTAACTGTAGCAGAGCGTGAAGCTCATAACTCACTCAGGAGATACAGGTACGGGAAATGCGGTGCTTTCTGCTCCCATCACAGTCAAGAGGATAAAGAGGAATAAAAAGAAGGGACAATAACACATTGCATTGAGCACAAGAGTCGCATCTTATATAACACCCGTTAAAAATAGCTCTTTCAGCAAAGCAGGAAGTTACTCTGAGAGAAAAAAAGGAGAGACAAAATGAACTGTCTTGTGTGTGCCACTTTGCTGTTTCCATGACAACCTGCTCCAATTGACAACTCTGAAGCATCATTATTTTATGTTCAGACATTTCTGTTTGTAAAGCCTTAAAGGTCCAGTGTGTAACGTTCACAAACTTGTCCTTTTTCATGAATATTTACCACCACCATCAATTCCAAGTATCCCTATTGGCTTGAAATTTGACATTTGCATTTGCATGAACTGGGGTAGACGCTCCATATTCATGCTCCATCTTGAAATATGTTAGCCGGTAAGGGACATACAGGACACACTGCTCCGCCTTTCATGTTTTCGCTGTCACATGACAAACTCACAGGTGCTGCTAATGCTGCTAATGGGTATCGTAGCTTCCCGGCCCCCGGCAAGTTTGAAGAAGGAAACATGGAGGACCACACATATTCAAAATCCAAATTTCATGAGCAGGAGTCTTCTTTGCCCAGAAAAAGAAAAAGGATATTGAAAAGAGCAAGAGACCGGTGTCATCAGAAAAAAGCGTGAAGTCTACCGTAGATGTAAAACGTACTTCGAACTTTGTGGCGCGAGCGAGTTGATTGTGATATATGATCTCAACGCTAGATGGGAGAAATTCCCACACATTGGACCTTTAAATCTATGATTGACTGTATTACATCTGTGAAACTGCACCAAAAACACTGTACTTCATTCAGGCCAGGTAGTGTTACAAGTTGTTATTGATTAGCTTAAAAGAGCAGATTGATTTCAGCCCCACTGAGAGGAGGAATCAGCGATAGCATCACCGCTGGGAAAAGTTGGTTGACTCACCACTCCAGAATGCAGTGTCTCAAAAACTATTAAATGGATTATCATAAATATTGGTAAAGATCATGGTTCCCAGAGGATGAATCCTAATGACTGTGGTGATTTTCTAACCCTAACCCTAACCCTAGTGATATCATCTGATCCAAATATACTCTGTACAATACTTTGGTTTAAAACTACCTGCAAAACTAGTGGCATTTCTATCAGTCTTAGCTGTGCATTGTGTTTAGTGCTAATTAGCAAATGTTAGCATGGTAAACATTATACCTGTTGATCAGCATCATGTAAGCACGCAGACTGAAGTCCAGTCTCACAGAGCTGTGGTTTCTTGTGCATCAAAGGAAAAGGTAAGTGGATTTTGGGAAAACTTTTTCGGCTCAACTGGACAGTTTTGCAAAATTTCATAAAACGGACAAAACAAGATAAAATATATGACACTACTCTATAAAGAAACTTATAATTTTTGAATTTGTTTTCACAAAATTAGATCATTTTAGCAACTTCACAAACTAACGTTTGTAACTTAACTTGTAGAACCAGTCACCAGATTTTATGATTTATGATTAACCATCTTATGATTAACAAACAGCTGGTAATTTACATAAACTTTAATAAATGATTTGTGAAGCTAATGTGCTTCCATTTGGTACTATCATACTTTTTTTTTTATCAGTCTTAATCCAGAAAGTGGAGGTTTCATCTTTGTTCAAAAGAGAAAGAGGAAGTGATTTGTTGCTGTTGTTGCTATTTTCGGGATTGTGATTGGCTAACGTGGGCTTGAGCTTCTCGTTACACTGCCGCCTACAGGTTTAGCATGCTCTTGACGGCATATATACACGGGTTCATGTAAATGAACACTTTTCTGAAAACTGACAGGTGTGCACCATGTTATTTTTGAAAACGGAGAGGGTGAAATGTCCGTTTATGAAAATAGCCGGCCACGTGTAAATGTAGTGAATGAAAAAAAACCAAGCCATGAATCTAAGATGCGACGGCCCCCCTCCAAAGTGTGCTGCTGCCTGTGTTGCGTAACGAAGCGGAGGCTCGTTGCATAATAGATCCAAATCCTATTAATGTTAATGAAGGAAGCGGGCTGATGGAGAGGTGGAGCTGATAAGGCTGGATGGCTCTAAAATCCTGAGCCGACAAACAGGCCAGGCCTCGAGGGGGGGGCTGCAATGGACTCACTGGTCGATACGATGAGGACCTGGAGGCTGTTTAAAAGCTGCTCTGCACTGACACTCCACCCTGCTATAAAAGGCCAATCTCAACAGGTAATTTAATATTAGTCCTGTCTTTTTTATTTAGAGAAGAGAATAAACCCTGCCAGTGAGACATGATAATCCTGCTTTTTCAAATGCAAATGAACTATTTCCAGGTGTTATTATCTCGATATTCATGGACTTTGACTATACCTCCATTCAAGGTGGGGAAAGGAGCCGATTTGCAGATTTTGCTCTTTTTTTAAGAAAAATCCTTAAGTTTGAGAGTGCATGACCGGTATTTTAGGCTCATATAATTCCTGCTGTTAACTCTATCTTCTCCCTGCCTCCATGCAGCTTCATGGATGAATTCACAGGTTTCTTTTAAACACTGAGCAGGCTCCTCATCCGGCCCGCCTGTGGCTATGACTGTTTGTCAGCCTCAGTTTTAAAGTGCGCTAATGGGAAACAGACAGGCCAGAGTGGTCAGCTCCAGCCACCCCTAATGGAAATCAATGGACTATTCATTAGATCAGAATTTAGGTGACACACCGAGGCCGCCTCATTGCTCTCATTTTCTACCTCGCTGCATCTCGCTACCTCTCGTCTCTGCCCTGCTTGTCTTCTTCTCTGCTCACTGTCTCTGAAATATGGCTGCATGCCCACGCTGTACTTACAGTGAGCCAGCTGGAGTTAATCGCTTAGACAATATGTTACGCTCCTGCTTACGATGCTGTATCATATATCATTTCAACAATCTCAGACCAAGGACGATGCATCAGTTTGTGGGAACGTTGTACAGGCTGTCAGTGAAGGCGCCTGGCTCGCCAATATGAAAGCACGTAAGATTTGGTATTCTCTGTTCCTTTTGTCGAGCGACATAACAGCAAATAATTTAACGGATTAGAGCGGCAATTAAGGATAACACCCCCTGCTGTTAAATCTTACTTGTTCTTCCTCTGCTGCAGCCTGCAGGACAAAACTAGAAACTGTACCTAGTACTAGTACCCGTACTTAAATTCCGATTTTAAAATTTGAAGCATAGAATGACAGTTAGAGAGAGAGATGCTCGCTCTTTGTTTGTATTTTCCAAAGACAAAGGGAAGGGATGAGAGAAGGAGATACAGGAAAAATGAGAAGCAATGGTGGCATGAGCGACGAGTATGCAAGAGAGAAAAGGAAAGCAGAGGAAGAGCCAGTCAGAGAAATCGATAGAGAGCGAGCAGAGTAACAAAGGGAAGAGGAAAAAGAGAGAAGGAGGTGAAGAAAGAGGCAGAGCGAGCAAAGAAGAACATAGAAAGAAACAGAGATGGAGAGAGAGAGAGAGAGAGAGAGAGAGAGAGAAAGCGTAAGCGAAAAAGCTGTTCTAGGCCCTGAGGCTGGCAAATAGCAGTTGCCATGGCAACGTGTTACCCACGACCCAGTTCAGCGGTAGGGTAGTCCTTCGCAGCCGCTCCACACACGCACCGATGTAGAGTGATGTAACCTCAATTAAAAAAAAATCGGTGCTAAATAGTGACAACGGTGTGAAATTTGAACCAAAAATAACAAACAGCAAGGGATGTTACAGCAACTGAACAAGATATATGGAAGGAGAGAAATGCAAAATATCGTCTTCAATAATTTACTGGTTAGGTTTTGGGAAATAGGTCAAACAGATATTGTAGTGTTTGACATGAAAGAGAGAGATGGGGGAGAGAAAAGATTGCTTTATTTTATCAGCTCTGCATGTACTTAAAGAATTACTGCAACTACTAGCTAATACAACAAACCATCGATACGCAATAATAGAATTTCATCAAGCTTGAATGCTGTGTCAGATGTACAACTAATTTGCTGTGGTAAACCTGCATTCATTGATTGTCTTTGGGCCACTTGGGCGGCGACAGAAACAAGCTACGACACCGACATCCTTCACATAGCAACATTAGCATTCATTTGAGTTGTGTTTATGTGCACCCGATGAATGTGAATCCAATATTCACTCTGTTTTTAGCTTTGTTTTGGTCTCTACCAACTCCCGAGTGGAAAAAGCTGGCTCTTGATCTTTTAAACGTTCCACTATGTTCACCAGCTTGTCGCTAGTGGGCCAGTAGTACGCTGAGAGTGAACCAAAGAGTCTATGATCTCTTTCACGTTAGTCATTTCATCCCTTGTTAATATAAAAAATATTATTTATAGCAGCTTTAAGTTTAAGATACAATCACCAAGACACACTTGCTTCTTTTGGTTTAAATCTTTTTTTACTCTACTTGATGATGATGTGATTACGCAATTGCAGTGACATGCCACATTACACGACTGCAGGCAGTTAATGAGTTGTCCAGTTTACCAGTCTTTATTCCTGGTTTTCTGTACAAAGTAGTTTGTGTCATCTAAAAAACATCTTCCACAGCAGCCGATAATCTACACAGTCAATACAGAACCCTCATTTGGGTTTGCCCTTTTTTTCATCACATTCATATTCTCAGTCTTCTCATTAGACAAGAGAACGTTCCAGGCTCTTTGGTTGGATGAACGAGGCGTGGCACAGAGTGGACACGGTTGGAGACAGAACTTGTCACCGATTGCTGATGTTCTTTGTGATTATGCTCCGCTTCCTGTCAATCACTTGACACCCACGACACGAAAAAGTGAAATAATCCCTCAAATACATCGCCCCACAAACGTCATTGTCACATCATCACTAGGTTTAAATTTGTAGCGTTTGCATTACAAAAAAAGAATATGTAGATACAGCATGCAAAATAACTATTCTCTTTTAGTAGCTGCTTTCATCTGCCATCTGCAGATAATATTGCCTGAATTTATGTGCTGTATTTCTCTGGCAACAGTGTCTTTTGCTGCCATGACAATAAAGCAGATTTAAATATGAACTGAGAGCAGATTATATCCACATTCCTAATAATTTGCCATAAACTGTACAAACCAGTGGCACTGCATGATTATCGCCAACTGTTGGTACGCACAGTGCATCTGCCACGAATAACAGCGTTAATAAAGCTTTGTGAATATTTCAGCGGCCGGTCTGGTCTCTGCCTGCGACTGTACTCCAATTTACAAGCGCTGTATTCATTATGGGGCATTATTCTCTCACAATGCATTATGGGTAGATTCCCACAAGAGATGAGGAGGACCTGAGAGAGAGAGAGAGAGAGAGAGAGAGAGAGAGAGAGAAGGTGTGGGACAGTAAAGCTGTCTCCTCTGGTTGAGATGGAAAAGATCCCCATCTGTTTGATGACAGCAGACTTCAGCCACAACACACACACACACACACACACACACACACACACACACACACACACACACACACACACACACACACACACACACACACACACACACACACATACACTTTTAACCTCATAAATTCAGCTTGGGAGATTTCCGTATTTCCACTTGAGTTGAAGGACTAAAACCACAAGAGAACATCAAAACCACATCGTCATGGAGGCAAAAACAAAGCTTAGCTCCTAATTACACTTAATTACAACTTGGGTCTTATTCTTGTAGTTTTTGTCATTGTTTTCGATCCGTTGAGACACCAAAGTAATTGCTTAAATATCTCAGGACTCAGACTCAATGTTAATCTAAGGTAATGAGCCCTAATTGCACAAAGTTGTCAAAAATAATTTTGTCTATAAAATTTCAGAAAATAGTGAACTTTCCCATAGCTTTATCGGAATTACAACTTGTCTGCAGGAAGTGTAGTGAACGCAGCACATTAGCAGGGCAGCAGCATCAGTGTGTACGCATGAGGCGAGCAGAAAATCCTCAAAATTTAGATTCTGAAAAAATCAAACGACTAATCTATGATCAAAATAGCGGCAGATGAATTTTCTGTCAATCGACTGATCAACTAATTGTTAGCAATCAACTTAGTGGTGTTATTATTACCAATAGGAGCCAAACTAAGTTGTGATAAACTGGAATTATCTTTCAAAAGCTAGCAGTTGTTGCATGTGTAGATTCACCTTTTGCAGCCCGTAATTTATGTAAAAACAACAACTTCAGAATATGCAAATTGTTTCATTCGCTGTTAAAATTTTTAAAAATCATCTCACATTCATCTGATAACCAACACATTATCAATGCAAATGTTTTCAGTAATCTGCTTGTTTGCAGCGTTGATCGAGAGGACACAATATGCTCTGAGCCAGGTACAGTAAGAGGAGGACGCCAGCTGCCATCACCATTCCTAAACGTAATTAACTGACCCTAATCTTCTGTTTGTGAGAAACCCTTGGCTGGTTATGCCAGCATTATGAATGCCACGAGGTCAGCATCTGGCCGGGCGTAATTGAGCTTGATGGACTCTCAAATCCTGTTGTCGGCGCTCTGCTGTGTGATCAATACTTTTATCCCGCTGATCTGCTGGGTGTTGGGGCCCTTCTACTTCTCTCTTTCTGGGACTAAAGGACTGGGACTAAACTCCCAAGACACACAACAAACCCCCCATGTTCAATGTACAAAAAATAATTTATAAATATATATATATACTGTACAGAAAGTCATACACAGATGGGGCACACATGAGAGCGGATGCTCACAGATGCACACAAACATCATCTTGTCATCATCATCTGGTGTAAATTACAATCAGCTTGTTAGAACTAGCATGTTTAGCACTGACACAAAACAAAATGTACAAGCAATTAAATATTAGAAAAACACAGGAATTAATCACATGTTCAAGCACACCAGAGGAATGTTAACGTCACATATAGCTACATTGTGCTCGCACACTCTTAAACATCAAATATTCATCTGCTCTCCTGGTCAGTTAAGGTGCTTAAGTTTGTCCCTTGCTTGTGAAATGAGCTGCAGCTGGAGTGCCTTCCCACTCGCGTTTAGTTTCCTCCTGATAAGTACTGTGAAAGTGTTTTTTTTAATGTATAATCCAGTTGCTTCCACCACTAAGACCTGGATCAAATATTTGTTAGTGTAGTAGTTTTTTTCACTGTTTTTCTGTGGCAATTTTAAGGCAAGAAGAGAACCATGCAGGACAAAATTGGAACAAACTGAGGCTCAAAAAGCACCGGGGTGACCAAAATGAAAAGTGAAAAGCCTGCTATGTTTAGTGAGATATGAAATACATATGAATGTGTATATATATATATATACACACATGAAATATGGACACCCATTTCCAAAATAAGGACAAGGAAAAAAGATGAAAAAATGTAGTCATGATAAAATAAAAATGATCATGGCAAGTCAAGATATCGACTACATGTCAGTTAAAACTATGGAACAGTAAGTCAAACTTTTGACTTTCTTATAATTTTAAGAATGAGGTAATCAAAATAATTAGATAATAAGCCCAAAATTTGACTTACTAGATCAAAACAATGAGAAAGTGATTAAAAATGATATAATAATTCACAATTATTATGATTATTATTATCTATTCTTTTTGTCTTTTTTTGGTGCAAATTAGTTTCCATAGGTCTGTATGAGATGAGGTGCTCAAGTTACGAAGAAAGTTTAGGAATCCTGGTTTATCTTCAGGCAATCTCATAATTTGGAGTGTATTATCACATAATATGATGCAAGAAAGCCGTACTTGTTTCCTTGGGGGCTATTTTGTGTAATGAGGCAAGTACAATTAAAAGCAGATCATGATATGGGTTTATTAAAAGTGCCCGGCTGCAGGGTGCAGTGACAGTAGGACCTGAACAGAGATGGCAGATAGTCCACTGACCGCCTATGTGAAAACTCTCCCAACAGCTCTCTCTTGTCTATAATCTTGTGAATAGCAGAAGCAGGATTACCTGTCCCGAGCTGCCGTGTGGCGGCTCAGCCGAGCGGAGTGAGCTCTATTATTTTATGTCTTGTTCCACTAAAATGTAAAATGGCCCCTCCGGCCAGAAGTGGCGTGCCATCGAACTGAATGGCTCAGCGGTTATGCAACCAACTTGGCTAATGTCACTTTTGAGATGTCAAAGAAGTCAGTGGCCCTCCCCTGGCCCCTTCGCCTCAACTCCACTCTACACCACTCCACTCTACTCCACCCTCCTCCCCTGATGTGATTATGAAGATTCACTTTCCAGCAGCCTCAGGGGCTACACACACACTGTGTGTGGCCTGGTATGTGTGTGTGTGAGAGAAAGGGGGGGGGGGGGTTGCAGAAGGGCCCAACTTAGCATGTACTCTCAAATATAAATTACTAAAGAGTCTCATTACTGTATTCTCACATTGCCAGACCTTCTTCCACAGCGCTGCAAACCATAGTCCTCATATATCCACCGGAGTTTAAAATTACACCACAAAGAAAGCGGAAGGAAACGGATATCCAGCCTAAAAAGAGGGACATCCGACGGAATTTCCGGCAGCACCTGAACAACCCCAGAAGTGGAACGTTGTCAATATAGACTACATTTACTGTAACACAGATACACTTTCTGTGAATGCTGACGACACATAGTTATCATGAACATTAAGATAAAAGAGACCAACGTCTGAATGTATATACAGTAATTCGGCACTTAAAGCAGGGCCACAGACCACAGACCATGGCCTGAAACTGAGACCCAGAATGCCCCACACATCATACAGACCCTTGTCACTTATCGATGTCGGTCATGGCTAACCATGACGGGTGCTTAAGCGGCATCAGGCACTTTATGGGCTGCGGATGAGAGGAGCAGATTGGGCTTCAGTGGGTGATGGAGGAAAGCCAGAGGAGGTTGGCATCACTCAGGAACAAGGCATGCTGTGCCAACCTGCCACTTGCTGCTATTCCTATACCCACTGCAGACTGGGGTTCAAACATAGATGCAGTGTGTTGGAGAGTGATGGTGGTTTAGCTTGTGCATTTGTTTCCAAATTCTTGTAATCTTTTGCTCCTTTTTTTTTTCTTCATTTTTAATCATTTAGTCTATAAATCATCAGATAATAGTGAAAAATGCATATAATAATTTCCCTAAGCCCAAGGTGACTTCTTCAAATGTCTTGTTTTTTCTTACCAACAAGTTATTACATTTACAATCATGTAAAACAGGGAAAAGCAGCGAATCCTCACATTTGAGAAGCTGACACTAGTGAATGTTGAGGCATTTTTGCTTTAGTGACTTTAAGTGAAACTATATGAATTAGCACATTCATCTTTTTGAGGGACTGCTAGCTAGCAAAAGGCACGAAGACTCACTTGAAATGATAGATTACTAAAATTGTTGCGGATTAATTTCTGTCAACCAGTCAACTTCTTTCAGCTCTGATGTTTTTCATATTAATCAAAATGGTATGACTTATTGCTTTATATACAATAGGCAGTAGCTTTTTGAGATAAAAAAAAAAAAGAAACAAACCAAAAAAAGCTACTTTTAAGTGATTTCCCCCAACAATGCCAGCATTCCTGCAGAAAGGAAATGGCAACAATACACATCCATACTAAATACTGCTTGTTTTATGAACATGCAAGCGAGAAAGAACACTTAGATATAAATGTGACCACAGTGTGGGGACTGAGAGGGCTGAATAGGAAAACAACGGTGTACCACACGTCTCGACCACGTATGTGCACACTAAAATAGAGCTTTTCTTTTAGTGCAAGCAAAGCACCGACACAGACATTCCCCTAAACCACTCCTGGTCATTGACACGTAAACACATACAAGCACACACACTGACATACATACACACACATATCCAGATGGAGGCTGACAGCATGCTTTGGGCAAATGGCTTCAAATGAGGAACACATGAACCTCTTCCTGTGTGACGGCTCTCACATGCTTCACAACCTCACACGCCTCCAGGGCGAGAAGGGAATAGGTGAATGGTGTGTGTGTGTGTGTGTGTGTGTTCTTGTTTAACTATGTTCGTGGGGTCCAAAAAACGGGAATACAGTATACTTGTGGGGTTCGGACAGCTTTGTGGGGCCAAAATGCTGGACCCCACAACTTTAAAGGACTGTTTGAGGGTTAAGACTTGGTTTTAGGATTAGGGTTAGAAATAGTTTATGGTTAGGGTGAGGGTAAGGGTTAAGGTTAGGCATTTAGCTGTGATGGTTAAGGTTAGGGTAAGGGGCTAAGGAATGCATGTTGTCAATGACGGGTCCCCACAAAGATAGTGAAACGCACTATGTGTGTGTGTGTGTGTGTGTGTGTGTGTGTGTGTGTGTGTGTGTGTGTGTGTGTGTGTGTGTGTGTGTGTGTGTGTGTGTGTGGGTGGGTGGGAGAGAGAGATAAGCAGGAGAATCAGGACAAGACAGGGAGGAAAGGAGGGCAAGATAAGAGAACAGAGGAAACAAAAAGGAGCATTGTGGTGGTTAAATTGCAACAAATCAATCTGTCTACAGGCAGATTTGTGATTGTTTTGAGAGCATGCAAGGAGATAATCATGAGTGTAATCAATGTTTTAACAGTCAGGACTTTGTGGTAAAAAAAAAAAAGTATGTTTCTCTGTGTGCTTATATTTGAAATTGCTCCTACTACCTACTTAATATGGGTTTCAATGCCAAACTAATTGAGTTACTTGATTCCACCTGGGCTTCACACCTGCGTTTAATCAGGTGAAGTCTATACATGGACCTTCTTGATGAAGACGTAATGTCGAAACATCATAGTTGTACAAGCATCAATGGCGTGTGTGGAAGCCTTTTTTTCTTCTTGATATTGTCATTGAAAAACTGCCATAAAGTGATTTTTTTTTAAACTGGAGAGAGCCTAAGTGAGAGGTGGTTATGTGTAACAAAGACAAGTAGGAGACGGATGCCAATAACAGCAAAAGCACACATTAGAGTGTATGTGGGTGTGTGAGAGAGACCGATGCAGCAGCAAAATGATAGTTGTGGATAGTAGTCCATATCAGCTACTACACAGGCAGCTTTCATTCTGGTGGTCAAAAGTATTGGTCCTGGATTGACATGCAAAATGGCAAATAGTGACCAGGTAAACAATCAGGTGGCTGATACTTTACTTAGTTGGACATTGTTTAGGCATCAAGTCAAGTTGTCAAGTTATCAAATATATCCCAATTGATGCTTGTTAGCGTGGCCCAAACACGCCATGTGGTTACAAAAGGTCATATAAGTATCAATATATCGACTTTTATTATGAGTCAAATCTACTTCTCACATCACATCAGCATCAGCCATGCCAAATGTGTGTAGCCTCACTATTATTTTTACCCGTTTTATGCCCTAAAGTTATCACACTGACTTTCTGCTCACGCTCTTTAAAAAATGTGTGAAGAAGCTTCTTAGGATTTGTGTGTGTGTGTGTGTGTGTGTGTGTGTGGCAGTAGTGATTTGCCTCGGCTAGTTAAGTGGATTACAAGGCATAACAACGCAGGCAACAATCTAATATTCAATGTACACTTTCATCAAAATTGAATATCTAACAATTTATCACAACAGCAGCAATGATCCATGAAGGATTAAAATGTTTTGTGTAACATTGTGTGTTTGATCTAGTGTAAGGTCAAGAAAGCAGGGTTAGGAACCTTTTCAATATTTACCGGCAACACACAAACTAAAAATGTCAGCACCAGCAGGGAGGACAGTCCAGCTCCTTGCCCGACTCACGATCATCAAACAGGGGTTGGCCTTTAGATTCAACCTCAACCTGGGCTCAGCTGGCAGTTAGTTTTTTTTTTTTTTTTCTCAAATGACCGTTGTATCTTCCTGGCTCTGGCGATATCAGAAAGCTCTCCTGGTTTATTATTTTTCATCTTGTAACATCATTGTCACTCATTGGAGGTTTTGTTCTGGTGAGTTGGTCAAAAAATGTCAGGAAATAGTTAAAAAAAAACGACCATCACAGTTTCACCTTCAGGTTTTCTTATTTTATCTGACAGCAGATATTCGCTTGATAGAAGGCTAAGAAATATGCACATTTTCACATTTGAGGAGCTGGATCCAGAGAATAATTTAGGCATTTTTGCTGTGAAAAATCTTGCACCTGTCAATGGACTTATTCAGTGGATCCTATCATTTTTAGCTTGGCTTATTTTGTTATAGATCGTTTCATTTGAAGGATTTTCAAAAACCTTAAGAGGTAAATGTATCCAGTATTTCATCAAAAAAAGAGCAACAAATAGAAGAAAATGGCGAAATCAGTTTTATTTTATTTCTTGTACATTTCACCATCTTGACTCTCCAGATTTGGAGCTTGGGTATTACTGGATGAATCCATTAATCAACTAAACTCTATGTGAGTTATAGCAATAAAACCAATCAAATAATTTAAGAAAACCAGTCATTAAGTCCTCTCAATCAACCAACCACTCCCGTAATGTAAACATGATATAAAGTAATGCGATCAAGCGCTATTTTAGAGTCATATACTGGTTTAAATGGTAAGTAGTAGGTGACCAGTTTGACTTTCAATTTGATAATGGGATGCAGTTAAAAGAATTGTTTGACATTTTGGGAAACATGCTTATTTGCTTGCTTTCTGCAGAGTTAGATAAGATTGAAGATTGATACCACGTATCTCACGTCTGTATGTTAAATGTGACAGCCAGCAGCCGGTTAGCTTAGCTTAGCGTAAAGGCTGGAAACAGGGGGAAACAGCAAGCCTGGCTCAGTCCAAATGTAACAAAATCCACCTACCAGCACCTCTAAAGCTCACTAATTAACACATTATATCTTGTCTGTTTAATCCGTACAAAAGCTGAAGCGTAAAAATGACAATTCGTTATCTCTTGGTTGGGTTTCAAGCTGGTTGCTTGGCAAAATGCGTATTCCCAAGGACGTCAAACTATTCCTTCAAACATTGCTCTCCTTTACCGGACTTTAAATCAGTCTGAAAGCATCTTGCATTACCTCTCCAGCTCAGAATCTTAATGTCCTCCTCTGCTCGGGTCAAACATCACAGATTTGTGAACTTGAAAGGCTGATAAAAAAGGAGCTCTCTTTGTGCTTCAGATGCTGCATCAAAGCTCTGCCCTTCCATGCAGAAAATGTAACAAAACCTGCACCCCTCCAGACGATGATGTAATCTCTTTTGGTTCTGATCTGAACATCATAACCAAAGGCGGCGAGCCAGCGACGCGTTATGCAAGAGCAGGCACGCACACACACACACACACACACACACACACACACACACACACACACACACACACACACACACACACACACACAGGAAGGAAGCAAGGTGTGTGAATAGGCCAATCATTTGCAACAAAGGGGAGGACGGACAGACGAGGAGGAATTTGAAATGCACTCAGAGCCACTTTAGGCCGCTTTAGGAGCCACATTAAATAAAAATGTCACATGGGAGCTGCTTTCTCTAATCAAACTGTCTCAACCCAATGAAATCAGATATAATCATACCTCAGAGAGCGTGGTTGATGTCTCATTATCCGAGTCCTGAGCACAGTGTACCTCCACAGACATACAGATTAGAGATTATAGGACGCAATCAAGCAAAAAGATCAATGCATACGCACAAACACCACCACGGATTATAAACCTTGCCTGTGTCCTGTGTTTATTTGTAATTACTCTCAGCCCAATATAATGCATAGACACAATGGTTGTGCAATCAGGAACATGAACTGTTTACCATAATTAAGGTAGTCACAGCTAATCAACATGCTCTTTACAACTGTGAACAGGGTACCTGATGCTAATGCATGGTGTGAAGACAGTTCATCTAAAATAAGTTGTATGTGGTTTAAATTTGTCTTCAGTTTCCATTTTTATATTATTTAATACATTTTAGACAAAATATTTTGCTAACAATTATGGCTTGAACATGTAACGTGAAAGCTAGCTGTTTCAAGTCTGTATGCTAAGCTAAGCTTCATAGAAACTAAAAAAGTGTCAAAACTATACTTTTAATGTAACATTATTACAATATTGCCTGACTGATACAAGGATTTGAACGCCACTATAATAATAATAATTAACAAACTTATCAGTGCTCTTTGGTGGACAAATTGTGGAATGAAGACAGTGTTTCTAAATGAACTCAAACATCTTTTAGCCATTTTTTTCCCTGAAATGTCTAGTTATTTATTGGCCTACACATATGTTGTTTTCGGAGATTTATCCAATTTGCTAATAATGGACAATGTATAGGGACGGACCATTGATTAGTAACGATAGCTTACATAAGTGGTGTGAGGTGGGGACTCAAGTCACAGTTTTGTTACCAATATTTTTAACTGAAATGAACATGATATTGTTTTTTGTTAGATGTGAAGCGAATACATCTGGCTTGATTGGTTTTTGACCTTTATATACTCAGGACTTGTCAGATAAAAGGTTCAGATGTTGCAGGAAATCCGAGATGATTCTCCATTGGATCGTTTCACACAAAACGTTTGACTGTCACGTCACACATCTGGGAGTTTTGTAAAATATAAGTATTAAAACTTCCTACATCTGCTGTCCAAATTATCAACGTGTTGAACCGAAGAGGAAGAGGCAGCGCTGGCACACATAAACACAAGCTCCTTACATGACAGCTCTCGCCTTCTTGCCCCAAACTGTAAATCTCCAGCTTCTTAACGGATGCTTTAAGCTTATGGTAACATTCCAGATGTCAAAGGCACACACAAATGATTACACCAACAAATAGGCCATCCTGCAATCCAGTCTATTTTGGTAAGAGGGTGTGGGTGGACTCAGTTGCGCAACACAACCACACCTGGAGCACAACAGTCCAGGCTGGTGAACTGGCTGCTTATTTCCCAGCTTCAACTGACAATGGTGATTAAAGAATTCAGAGGGTTAATTTCTAACTATAAATATGGCCGCCCTTCTGCTCAACTCTCCTCAGGGTCTTTAAACAGACTCGCCCACTCTATCAACTGAAGTGGCATGGCTCTCATTGGACACTGGCTCGTGCGTAGTAGCATGCCTCAGGAGAGGATGATGTGATGTCTTTTTTTAAAACATCACTGTTGAGGGACACCCCACTCTTCTGCACCATATGTCATTGAGAGAGACTGTGACCCAGCAATATTTCTGTGGCAGGGTCCAAGAAGTGCTGCAGGAACTACAAATATAGTTTTTTCAAGTGACAAAAAAAATTTAATTTCCAGAACTCTAGAAGTAGTTATGGTATGGCAAAGTTAAAAATCTGAATATTTGCTTCCGAAATAGTAACATTTCATGCCATTTTGTAACGTTAAGCAAGTTATTTTAATATTTAACTCCAAAATAGTATCCTTTTGTAACGCTGAGGCTTAAAATCTGACTATTTAAAAATAGTAAAATGTTGTAACGCTGAAGCTAAAAATCGGACTATTTGACTCCAAGAAAGGAACATTTTTTTAACGCTGATGTTAAAATCTGACTTTTTGACTCCAAGAAAAGAACATTTTGGAACGCTGATGCTAAAAATCTGAATATTTGCTTAGATAATAGTTAAAATGAATTCCATTTTGTATGTGCTGAAGATAAGTCACTTCAAAAATGTTTTTCAAACACAAACCCTTCATTTTGCATCTGCACACATGAAAACGGAAATAACCTGCAAGCACAAGAGGGAATAAAACAGGGGAAACACTGAATGTTTCTGTGTGGTGAGTGTGCGTAAAACCCCCTCAGGCCGATGCGCTCTGACTTGGTATCATCTAACCTGCTCTCTAACAGCCAACAGGGCAAAGAGGCATCACACCAGATGAGCTGCAGCACTGACTGCACTGATTTGTAAATAAAAAAGCTCATCATTAATGTTTCCATCCTCCTTATTTACATGTCAGACAAAACTGTGGGTAATCTGTATAGTCATATTCCAGATGGCCTGTTGTGTCTTCACTAACAACACTGCTGTCTCCAAACTGAAGGATGTGATTTTTCCACCAAGCCACAATGAAAACAAATCAGTCACATCCACTCTGTAGGGCATTGAGTCCTCCAATGCCCAAAGACACACCTACACTATTCCAACACATATAATTAGTAATAGCAACAGTTTGGTTGGACAAAATCCACTAATTTATGGCTGGACTTTGGTGTACATGTAAAACACAATATATTACCCTACGATTTACATCTGAATTTCTTTTTTGCATGCAAATTGAAAAGACACTCATCATTATGGGCTTAAAGAGTTGGTTTTTTTTGCTAATGATATAGTAAGGTGCTTATTGCAGAGTCACATAGAGCATATTTTATAGAGCCAGAATTGAAGGTCTGCACCCTAAAGAGGCTTTACATGGCTGAGCGGTGTAACTGATGGACACAACCATCAATGGTGCGCCATCCTCCTGCTCCGCCTCCACCAAAAGAACCGAATACTGCGGTCTAATACAGAACACACTCTTCATATGTTGCAGCGCCGTCGACTAATCACGCTGCTGCTGACAGATCAGACACCGACCCTCTGTGGGGGAATCGCAGATAATAATCGAAGCGGCTGCAGCGGGAGGATCATGAAGCTGCTGCTCCACACCTGACGGGAGACAATGCAGCCGTGCACAGAGCGCAGCGCACCGCCTCCACAGCCTCTTTATCAGCCGCTCATTAGGCAGAAATGAGCTCATAATAGTGCAGCAATGTAAAAGCAAATTGGCATTAATATATGCACCATAAAACCAGACTGTGCGCCTTTCACAACCCATCAACCCGCCCATCCCTCTTATTCTCCTCCATCTGCCTCCAAATCTCTTTGAAAGGCGCCAAATGACACACACAAAAAAACGTCAAATTGCGCTCGGCATTGTAGGAATAATATCGGTCATCTGCAGCATTCCAAATCTCAATCAAATAAATAGGTGAGAGGCCAAAGAAGAAGAAGAAAAAAAACATCGCTATTGTCTCGCGCACAAACGAGAAGCCATTGCAAGTAGGTTAAACCGCTCTGGCTGGCGCAGACGCAAATGTCTCCAGAGAAAATACACAAAAACGCGCAAATGTCAGCGGCTGATTGAGCGTACCTTTGCTCTCTTGTCCCTCGTCTTGAGTCTCCTCCGCGTTGGACTCCATGGCCGGCTTTGTCCCATCCATTATTTTAGAGGAATATAGTCTCCTTGTGTCACTTGTACCTAACAGTCTGTGGATGGTGGAGCCTATCCTGGTGACTTGATGCTCTCTCTCTCTCTCTCTCTCTCTCTCTCTCTCTCTCTCTCTCTCTCTCTCTCTCTCTCTCTCTCTCCCTCTGTTAAAGCGTAGCACTGTGTCTCTATGTAGGCTATATTAACAATCCAGTCTCAAGATGCAAATGCGCTGTCAGATTGGATTTTGCTCGCACATGCGGATTAGCAGCCCCAAAATGATGCCAGATAACGCGTTTGGCCCATAAAACCTCTCTCGACTGTGGATAAAATGATGTTCATTCACTTTATTTATTTTCAATAAATGTAATTTTGTTTCATCAATGGTTTCCTCTATCTTTTGGTCTGCAGGTGAAACTGACTAATCTTTTATATATATATATATCACTGAAGTAAAGAATATCAAATATATATATTGATATTCTTTGCTTCAGTGGAGCAGAGGAGGATATACACAACATGTAACATGCAAACTCATGAGTAACCATGCATGCATGAATACACGAATACACACACACACACACACACACACACACACACACACACACACACACTAACCACCCCCTCTCCATCTGGTGAGTTGAGAAAGAAAGTCAGAGAGTCAGGCGGGAGGAAGGAGAGGAAGAGAGGATGGGAGGGAAATAAGACGATCTAGTGCACTATAAAAGTGAGAGGTGGGGGAAAGGACTGATTGTGTTTTTAGGTTTTCTCTCACACATCAAAATGGCCTGTGCAACACCCATCATAGTTCATTTAACACTTTTGGGTGTTTCTTAAGCATCCAATAAGCACAGTGGTGTGGTTGTGGTTGTGTATGATGACGTTTAAGTCACAACAAGCCAGCAAGATCCAACGCTGTCAAGATATTATTCCCATAAAACACAGTCAGAGAAAGATACTCGGTTTCCTACTTTAACATTGTGTGTGTAACTTCAGTACACTTTCCTTGGTCTCCCATTGAAAAACAGCTTGATTAAAAACAGATTGATTGGATCACCTTTGACCAATCAGAGCTTCTTAACTGCTAAACAGTCAGTGTCTGGCTTCATTAGAGGGGGCCCTTTGTTTGCCTCCGAGGATGCTGATTGGCTGAGTGCAAGAAGCCACAATCCAATAAAAAAAATCTAGCAAGGTGAGTCCTTGAATCCCTGTGAGATGCTTGAATGTGGGTGGAGTGTGTTTATTCAGAGGTGTGTGTGTGTGTGTGTGTGTGTGTGTGTGTGTGTGTGTGTGTGGGGGGGGGGTTGTTTCCATCATTCACCCCATTATCTTATAATATCCTGAAACAATGGGATGCCATCTGTCCTGAATCCTCTTAAATAAGGTTTTAATTCTGGCCCACGTGGCCCTGTTTTAGACAAAGCTCAGCCCAAACAAAAGTCCAGGAACCACCCCCACCCTGACTGCAGTCAAAGGTGACCCCACCAACCCCTGAGGTTTTCATCCAACAAAACACACCAGAACAGCTAACATGACATATATGACAATTAGTGGATCCATTTACCCTGAGGGCTGAAATTAACACCCAGTCTGCACCATATGCTTGGTCATCCATCACACTGACTTTTTGACATGTGAATAGTTTTCTGATATTGAGCTATGAGGAAACCTGATCAGCTGCATAAATGAATGTTTAAAGTCTGCTTCTATGAAAACAGTTTGAGTGCAGTTCTGGGGAGCCAGGTGTGAACCTGAAAGGACATATAATGGCAGTTTAAGAGTTTAAAAACTGTCCATATAACAAACTGGTGTTTTGGCATGTTATCATAGGCATTAGGACTGCAACTAACGATTACTTTAATTGTCGGTTGAACTGCCAGTTTTTTCTCAGTTAACTGATAAAATGTAAAAAGAAAATGTGAAAAATGGCCATGGCTATTTCCTAAAATCCACGATCATGGTATCAGTTTGCATGTTTTGTTCGACCAACATTTTGAGACTAAAGATATTAAATTTGTTATCACATAAGACAGAAAGTATAGGGCTTAATTACTTAATTATCAAAATAGCTGCATGATTGGTGCCACTATAATGAAAGCCCACACAATGAGACTCTTTCCTTGTGGATAAAGAAGAATAAGGCAGGTGTAAATGGCATAATTCCGGATCTGCAGGAAGAACTATAACAATGAATTACACACGTACATAAACACGCAAAAACACTCTGTGAGTTATTAAGGCTTGAAGGGTGAGTTTCAAGTCCTGTTTTTTTCTCCTAGAACCCCCATAATCCCTTGCTGGGTCACACAGATTAAGGACTTGTCCAGAAGATGAGATACAGTGCTCCCTGGCACTCTTTTCCATCACCCTGTCACACACACACACACACACACACACACACACACACACACACACACACACACACACACACACACACACACACACACACACACACACACACACACACACACACACACACACACACACACACACACACACACATATCTATATATCTATCCAATAGTTGATCAAAACCATTCACACCAAATATTGACCTCATGTAGGCCCTAGAGGAACAATCTGCGAGTCACTGAAGTCATTTGGAAACATCGTCTGGACCCTGTACAAAATTTGGTGGCAATCCATCCAAATGTTGTTGAGATATTTCAGTCTGGACGAAGGCGGTGGACTAAACGAGCCCCATTGCAAATCATTACACTAAACTGTTATTGTGGCTAAACAATTCTGCATTGTTTCATATTAAATGGATTGCAGGAGCGATTGGTAGGAGAGAGAACGATTTAGTTTTGTGCAGCTCCTCATATCAATTATGAGTGTGTTTAGGGGGGTTGGGAGTCAGGATAATCCCTATCAGTCAATATGACTATATAAAAAAAATAAAGGACAGTTCACCAAAGATACATCCATGTAAACATCATGCAGTTTCAACCTTAAACAGTTTGTGTGAGCATGTGTGTGTGTGTGTGTGTAAATGTCAGTTTTGAAGCCTTATGTTCAGCGTTGACCCATGCATCCTCTGACTTTGCTGAATCATGTATCATCTTGAGCAATTTTATCCGACTGCCGGACTTTAGAGAGAGCTCCTGCTCTACCGCACAGACTTTCTTATCTGCCTCCACAACTCTTGGCGTCCATTAAAAGGAAAGCCACGAGTGCCTGTCAAAAGCCTGTCTTCCCTCATTACAATGAGACACAGAAGAGGAAAGTGGAGCGCCAAATTGGTTCGTCCCATAGTAATGAGGACATTGCGGCTCCTTCATGTTATCAGATGTGGAGTTAATGGGAGGGAAGAAAAAGAAGAAGAGGAAGAAGAAGAAGAAAAGGAGGACACATCAATCTCTGGACACCTCTGCGAAGATTGATTTCAAACTTCAGTTGTAAAGAGTTCTGCAACAAGCACTGGTGATGGTCACATCCTCAACATTAGAGATTCTCAGAGTGATACTGGCTCTGCTGTTGCCATGGAGACATCTAACACCACCCTGTAGGCTGCACTAACTCAGATCTTTCAGCGATGCTATCAGTTCCTGAACTTCTCACATGGTCTCGTAACAGCTTGAGGCAGAAACCAAAAACCACATTTATGAGATAGCCACGAAGAGGGACTGACTGAAAGAAATGTTATCAGTAAAATGATTTCTACTCCTACGACCAGCTCAGCTGAAGGCTACAGTTGTTGACACGCAGCCAATGTGTTTAAAGCTTTCTTTTTTTTTCTGCCTGACAGCATCAGAGGGAGAATAATCTTGTGGACAGTTTAAGTCAGGTGTGAATAAGTAGGAAAAAGTTGTACTCTGTGAAAAGGAGCAGTCAGCAACAAGATGCATCCTGTCTCCTGATCAGCCAGCGTTAAGCAGCATAATTTCTTTCGTCCACCACTTTGGTCAGGACTGAAATACCATAACTGTTGGATGGATTGCAGTGACATTTTCTGCACATATTCACGGTTCCCAGAGGATGAATCCTACTGACTTGATGCAGATGTTAGCATACGCTACGATGCTGAACTGAGACGGCGAAGATGACGAACATCATACTGTACATGTTTACCATCAGCATGTTAGCACTGTCATTGTACAGTAAGCTTGTTAGCCGTCGATGTTAGCATTTAGCTCAAAGCACAGAGATGCTAAATGGAGGATCCCAACATGCCTCTACATTTTACATAGGGGTGACTTAGATTACATCTGGTTTGAACATCATATCTTAAAATTATAGCAAATAATAACTAATCATCTAATCTCAAGATTATATCGACGACGTTTCATTTTTCTCCCATCCCGGAATGCTGTGTGGACTAGCCAGACCCTCCCCCGCAGCGCTGTGGAGATAGTTCTGGCAATGCAAGACTATCTAATCAATGACTGAACAAAGATGCATGGTCTCGGAAAGGTGAAAAGCTCACAAAGTACAGCATCAAAGAGCAGTACTGTTGTTTAGATACTTGTCTGCTGTGTGATGCCCAGCCTCACTACAGGCATCGCATTGACCTTTTAACTGTCCTACTGACACACTGCCCAAGACAATTATGCATCTCTTTTGTCGGGCGCAGACACTTACTGTCAGGCTTTGAGCTCTGATCCCAGGGGTTGACCTCACCATGAACTACAGTATCTGTTGCCCCAAGCCTTGGGAAAGCACTGCTGCCTGCCCAGAAGCTATATGTGTCCGCGTCCGTCTGATACAAGGTTGTAGGTTGAGAAGGAGATGACACTGCTTCATTGTCACGGGACTTGGAGAACTAATGTTGCAATCATGTTTTTTCTGTTATTTGTCAGTGTTGTAGCTCCTTATCCATCATCCATTATATGGCATGAAGCCATGAAAAATATGTAGCCTTGAGATACAAAAGTAGCCAAAAGCTCTTCTCTGTCTAATTTGTACCTTTTTTTTTTTTTTTATTTTTTTTTTATTGGAGTCACGAAACGATTAAAACATTCTCTTCATGCAACAGTTTATCTGATCATGCTCGTCTCACCCTGTATGTTTCTATCTGTTTGCCTATTGCTTTATATTTTATCAGTAAAGCTGGAAACAGGGCATCACTTGGGCAAACATAAACAAAGGGTTACAAAGACGCCGGTACACACACACACACATACACTCACACACACACAAACAGGCAGAGTCTCAGCGGCGGCTTTGTGAGCTTCCCGCTGTCGCTTTAGTCTAATCCTTGCTATTTTAATGGGCTTCTGGCCTCCCTTTAAAAGGGAGACCTTTGGCAGAGAGCCAGAACGAAGTGTTGCACCTTGCATTGTCTTGTCTCTCACCTTGGAAGCTCTAATTTCTCTGCAGAGACACTATTTTTGTATTATGTGTAGATGTGTGTGTTTCTTTGGTGTACAGTACATGTGTGTGTGCTCAGATCGGGGCCCTTAATCTGTGGTGGTGGTGATGATGACCCAGTTTCGCCCCTTTCCACCCCACCCTCAGCCGCCGGTCGCCAAGGAGACGCTTCCCTCTCATCCCTGAACGGAACCGTGAGATACTGAAAAAAGGTTGGGCAATCTCGAACACACACGTACGTACACGCACTCACTCACACTTTTGTTGAGAATGTGCTACTTCTTCGTCTTACTGTGATTTGGAGTTTTAAAGGAATGTTCCAAACTAAATGCACAATTTCTTCCCCTTTTTCTGTCCCTCCCGACGTCTCTCTCCAATGCACAGTTGAAACAGAAAGCAGACACACTTTAACGCTGCTAGCGTGGCACGCCCTCATACTCTGCTTCTGACTGGCTAGCAGTGCTTACCGAGGTACTGCTCATGTGCGACTCCCAACAAAGATGGAACAGAAGTGAGATGCCTCACTCTGTATCGAAAACAGAGAGCTCAACACTAAGGGTGAAAAGAGGAGCTGCAGCAATGAATCTGATATAACCTCTAAATACAATTATGAACCTGAAAATGAGCATCAGCACTTTAATGCAAATTCATGCAAAGTAATCCCATCATGCTTCTTCGTCATCTGCGCTGCCTGAAACACCTGCACTTCTGTGTGCACCGATTTTGCATGTGGTTGCAAAGTTTTGCTTTAATGTGTAACGATTTTGGCGATCCCTTTGCACCCACACACACAAACTCCTAACGCCTCATCGAACGCCCACCTTCTACTGGAACCACCTACAGAAATAAAAGTGAGAGAACATATAGCTCGCCTTATTCACAATATCTGACTCCTGTCAGTACGGATGGCTTAACCTACACTCACCTCCACACACACTCACATACGCCCATACACCCATCCCCCCACCGCCCCCTCCGTCCAGCAATTTATCCAACGAGCCGCTAATCCCGCTGGCCCAGATTTGGTCCACAGTCTGCTCCACATGATGTTACGTTGTTGTCGTCGTCATCCCAGCAACTGCACCCCCCCCAACCCCACCACCCCTACTGTACTGAACTGCAGCAAATGCCAGCAGCAATGTGGGATAGGAGCCGCTTCCATCTACAGTATGCAAGCACACCATGAGTCACTGTGTGGAGGAAATGCAAAGCAGGGTGGGTTCATCATCTTCATCATCATCATCACTCCAGGGGGTGGCAGAGCGGCAGGGGGAGGAGAATGAGAATGGCAGAGAATGGCAGTCCTCTTCTGTCTCTGTGTGTGTATATGTTCATATTTGGCATATTTTGTTGCCCGAGTGGGCCTCGTGTGATCAGATGTATGACTGTTCGCATGTGCCGGAATTTGAATTGACGCCCGCCTCAGAGCTTTGTGCATCGCTGCGTCGCCATGGCAACAGGCCCTCTCAACGGCGACTGATTCTGACACATCAGAGTGGCCGTTGGGCTGAGCTTAAAATGCTCACATGCAGGACAAGGAAAAGACAAGCAGACTAAATATGAGTAGGGTTGGGAGCTGGATGTACTGCATTGAAGACATGGAGGCATGTTGGAAATATTGAAATAGAATTATGTTTTGGCTCTTCTACAGCTTCTAGTCAGGGCCAAGTCAAAGCATGTGGTACTAAAACTAAAACTGAACGCCTTTTAAAAAAATAGCATACAAAGAGCAAAAGACATCAAATCAATAACAAAATCAATAAGACATATAGAAGACAGGCAACTAAGACAAAAACAAATCATTTTAGAGTAAGAGTAAACTCCCTGGACATCAGGATTAGGTTTTTGTTGACCAATAGCCGTCTTGACAATTCTTTTGGGGACTATATATATATATATATATATATATATATATATATACTGTAGTACTGCTGTAGTACTGCTGTAGTACTGCTTCTCCCTGTGTCTTTGGTGCTCAGTCAGAATCATAAAACTCCAAATTTTCCAAATGTCGGTCTTAATTTGACTCTCAGGGTGTAAAGATCAACAGTTCTGCCGGTGCTGATGTAAGCCCACAGCTATCAGAGTTAATGTAACACTTCAAGATAGTTTTGAAAGCTCCCCCGGAGTCATATCCACTGTGTGAGTGAACAAACAACTCGTATTAACACTTGTCAACTCCTAATAATTAACACTGAAAAATCAACACTTGTTAATGATGGAAAATTAGCTTTTGACTTTCATACATAATTTGCCCTGTGTTGGTTCCTCTATTTCCATGTATTTGGTATAGGTAGGCTTGCAGCCTTTGATGTCTGTCTGCTTGATGGCTGTTCCATTCAGCATCCATTCTGCACATCAGCGCAAATCCACAGGAGAGGATGCAAGAGGATATGAGTTTGCACATATCCAGAGACCAAAACTGCAGCGAGCACAAAGAGCGAATTCACGGAGGAGGACGCAAAGGAGGGGGAGGAAAGGAAAGAAGACGGGAGCAAGAGGGGAATGGAAAGAATAATGATGAAGACAATGAGAGAAGCAGAAGCAGATGAAAAGAGACGGGATGATGATGCTGACGATGATGAGACTAAAGTAGCAGTTTGGGGAAATCAAGGGGAAAACAAGGGGAGCCGAAAGAAGAGAAGTTTACAGTGGTTTCCTGCAGAAAAAAATTGCTCTGGTTCCCCATCGCAGTAAATTATATCACTTGGCTACATCCTGTCTGTTCTCAACTTCTCACCGGCCTGAAGGCGATAAACAGCCCTGCTGCCTTATTGGAAACAGATGTTATGAATGGGAGAGACACACAAAGAGAGAGAGTGTAGGGAGAGAAATGCTTGGAAAAGTTGTGTTGTGTTGGATCAGTGGCCTATAATGAGATCAAGCTGAATGCTACTGGTTTCAATGCTGGAATGTCTGCCAATACACTGTGGTCTCTCATCTGTTCTCCCAAAACAAATTGGAAAGCAGTGGCGATCACATCCACAATCGTTTTTCTGTGATCTCAACCGTTGTTTTGCTGAGATTCCCCTTGCTCTGCTATTTTGGCTTCTCATGCACGAGGAGCTGGTGTTATAATCAACATCTACCTGTGCTTAATACTGTTTACTACACATACAAGTCTGACTCAAACTTTAAGTTTTGACTTCCTTTCCTGCACTGGTTTGAATATTTGATTATATTTTTGGAAGATCACCTTCTAGATGTTATCCGGTGCTATCCAGGTTCAAACTGCGTTGCTCTGAAGCGAAATTAAAGGTCACTGTATTTTAGAAAAGACCTCAGCAATTTTGGGGTTTAAATCATTTAATACATGCACACAGTTAAGAGGTGACAATGTGTGTACTTTGCTTCTAATATATGTGTATTTGAGTGCAGGGAGTTTATTCATCTGTGTGTTTAAGCACATATTAATCCAGTAACGATGCACTATGAAGATATCCTGATGTATACTAATTGTGCCCTGGAGACTTCCAGTATGTTAAAACTTAAAAGAAACTCATAATCTTGGGCCTTGTTTCTGATGCTGTTTGTAAAGTATGTATGTGCTTGTGTCTGTTAATTTACCCTGCTCTTGCAATGCAGATCTCAAAGTCAGCGAGAGCTAATTAAATAAACCTTATTAAAGAAATAAAGAAATGCGCACAACTCTGCACTTCTTGCAGCATGCATCAACGTCTTGTGTGTTTCAACCTTGCCCAGCCTGTTTAATCCACAGAGAGAGAGAGCGGATCACTTACTCTTAATCCAATCAACAGCAACTCTCAGTAGGAGTTGATGTGGGAAGGATACAGTCAGGCAAGCTCCCATATAACTGGCAAGAGAAGTAGTTTGTCTGAAATCATCCGAAAAGACACTATAAGACTGAATTTCTGTAAACATTCAGGTAAACCTCACAAAAAAAAGCTTAAACACTTTAGGAAAAGTCTGGAAAATGTATGCAGTATTAGAATAATCTAGAAGTAAATGACTGAATATTGAAATATTCACAGCCTGTTTTAAAAGCCTTGTATGTATGTATATATAATATATAATATATATATATATATATATATATATTCTGCTAATACACTGCATATATCTATATTATTCTTACTACTAGTATAATGTAAGTAAATGACTGAGTATTGAAATATTCACAGCCTGTTTTAAAAGCCTTGTATGTATGTATATATATAATATATATATATATATATATATATAATATATATATATTCTGCTAATACACTGCATATATCTATATTATTCTTACTACTAGTATAATGTCACTGCTACTACATTGTACATATCTGTACATGTTGTTCATACATTGTTCATATTACATAGCCATATTTATTCTGCTCTTATAACACTGCACTATATTTCTTGTCCTCTAATCTAATGGTGCGCAATGGCGCAAAAGTAAATCTGACCCGTGTAAAACTTCAAACTGGTTATAGCAGACGTGCAAATAGTCAAACACGGTGCATCACGCGCAGCGCACACAACACAACAGAAAGGTTCCCTGCAGCTGCTGGAGGAGATAGATCGATAGATAGATAGATACTTTATTGATCTCCAAGGCGAAATGGGAGCGCATCCAAACATCAAGAAAGAAGCGAATAAGACACAGATCTAAAAGTTTTGCACAGCTGTTGCAACGAAATTGTAGAAATGTAGAAAATAGTTCACCTACCCATTTTTCAGCTTCCCTGGAAACTAACCTGAGACACACACAAAAAACCGTGCCAAAACCGTGCCTAAACTGCCAGATGATGTCCACAGGTCACAGGTTGTTAGGAGGGTGGTTGCAGACAAACAACTGGACATCCCGTTTGGAAATCGGGGATGGAGGGTGAGATCATGTGACGTCACGGCTGGGTCTAGAAATGGATCAGACTCATCAATCCACTCCAAGTGTCCTTATTGGTTACCCAAGCGCTATAACATAAAAGGGAGTACTAAAATGCTAAAAACTATTTTATTTATTTTTCACGGGCATTCCTTCGTGACAATATATTTTCCTGCAATGTGTGCATTGGCATACGGCAATAGGCTACATTGAATCAATACCTAACTAGTATTAACTATTGTTTTATCAATAAACTTTATTAAACTTTTAGAAAAAATACTCTAACAGAATTAAGTCCTCGTGGAAAGTAACTTTTTAAGTACAATTTTTAGGTACTTTTACTTTACTTGAATGTTTCAATTTTCTGCTACTTTATACTTCAACTCCACTACATTTTAGAGGCAAATGTTGTACTTTTCACACCACTACATTTATAGGCGGCCAGTTACTGGTTACTGATCAAGATCTTATATTGAAAAAAATGATATTACAAATAGTAGTTAAAGATTAAACCAGTGGTTTCCAACCTTCGGTACCTTCACTTTCAAGGAGATTTTTGAATTGAGTATTTTTACTTGTAATTAAGTATTTTTACATTGTTGTATTGGTACTTCTTCTTAAAGGTCCAGTGTGTAACGTGTTTAGTTGTTCGTTCTCAAAATCTGTGTTGCCCGTTCACAAACTTGTCCTTTTTCATGAATATTTACCACCACCATCAATTCCAAGTATTCCTTTTGGCTTGAAATTTTACATTTGCATTCGCATGAACTGGGGTAGACGCTCCATATTCATGCTAAATCTTAAAATACGTTAGCCGGTAAGGGACATACAGGACATACTGCTCCGCCTTTCATGTTTTCGCTGTCACATGATAAACTGCTGCTAATGGGTATGGTAGCTTCCCGGCAAGTTTGAAGAAGGAAACATGGAGGACCACACGTGTTCAAAATCCATATTTCAGGAACAGGAGTCTTCTTCTTCGCCCAGAAAAAGAAAAAGGAGATTGAAAAGAGCAAGAGACCGGCTTTTTGAAGCGTGAAGGCTACCGTAGCTGTAATACGTACTTTGAACTGCGTGGCACGAGAGAGTTGATTGCAATATATGATCTCAACGCTAGATGGGAGAAATTCCTACACATTGGACCTTTAAGTAAATGATCTAAGTACTCCTTCCTTCACACTTCCTTTATCAAGTGCAACATTGCAGTAATACAATTAAGAGCCGTAGTCCCATTACAAAGAGAAGTGAATAAGAAATCACCACAGACAAAGCAGGTTGAATCCAAACGGGGAACACTTTATTGAAAACAGAATCATATTAAAATACACACCCTTCAGTCTAAAAAGGGGGTGCTGGGTGGTGCAAGCACAAGATAAAAGAGAATAGTCAATGTCCCTCCTGAGAAACCACATGAGCAGCTTTGAACACGATGAAACGTCAGTTTAGAAACGACAAAAACAAAATCACTCTCCGTGTATGTTGAAATGTGGAATATCAGATGCAGCGACAGAGGAAGGGGGGGGGTTGAAAATGGTTTTGTGGTTAGACCAAGCTGATAAGCATGAGAGGAGGTCCTGCAGCATGCATCATCACCCAGCTAGAGGGTACACAGAAACAAATTAGGAGGTAACACGCAGGCACATGTTTGAATACATTTACCTACAGGAGCAGTTTTACTGCACCTCTGAACCTCAGCGGACACTCACTTTTATTCTCTGTGCTTTTCAGTTTTTGTCCCGAAATCTGTCAAAAACAACTTTGGAAGGACCACGTACAACCATGCAGCCTCTTGGATAAATGGTAGTGTTGCACACTTGATCCTGATTTAAAAATAAACTTCTGTAAACGTGTAAAGCAACAAAGAAATCCAACGTTATATGTAGCATTAAAAAACAAACAAAAAAAAACAAACATATGTTTTCATTTAGAGCAGCCGCTGACAGGTCAGTAACATTCGCGTCTGTCTAAGCAGAAGCTCAGCTAATTTATGCAACTTTTTTGTGCTTAAAATAACTCGTAACCCTCAGCTAAGCGACACCATTAGTTCTCCATCAGCAGCCACAATCCATTACACGACAAAGCTGCTGTCTCACCAAGAGATCAGGGAAGGGATTTCCTCCAAATCAAAGCGTTCACAGTCTGCAGCCGTCACAGTTTCAGTGGAATAACAGGCCAGTACTTGGGCTGTTTGAGGTCACAGTTTCTGTCGAAATTGAGCTGCATTGCTGCCTCCATGGCCAGGATCTTGGCGGCGTCCCTGCCATACAGCTTCTTCATCTCAGCCCCGCGTCTTTCGCCGGGACGCTCCAAGGGAGGGGCCATGCTACTTCGCCAGGAGGCGCTGCGCAGGTCCTGGTCGGCCGGCACGTAGCTCTCGTGCTGCTCGGCCTCCAACTGCTGCTGCTTCTCTGCAGGGACAAGAAAACAGACTGTGAGACATGATGCCAAATGTGCATCCCTAAGCAAAGCCGATTTACTGATAATGTGACGGAGATGGGAGAAGTTTGGAAACTGCAGCCCTCAAAAAACACACACAGTCACAATCTTTAACTTTTCCTCAACCGTTCCCTTACTCAGCTCCTCTCTGTGTTTCTCTGTCTGGGCGAAGTACTGCCGAAGCTCCTCGCTGATCTCCATGTTGCTGACGTCGCACTCGATCTCACTGTCCGAGCCGCTCTCCTCGTCCGCGTCCTCTCCGTCCTCTTCCTCTCCTGCGTTCCAGTCAGCGTAGCGCTGCTGGTGGCTGCTGGGATACCGCTCCTGGCTGTAGCCGTAGGCCGCCTCCAAGGCCTTTCGGTAGGCTCGCCCGTGTCTCTGGTGCCAGGCCATAGCCTGCTGGTAGTGCTGCCAGTAGCGGCTGTACATGGGGCTGGAGAACCAGGACATCACGGAGCTTATGTCCTCCTGCTAGTGAGAAAGATCACACCAGTTTGTGTGCTTCATCTGTTTTTTTTGTCAGGTTCAGGTTACTTTATTGGTACCTGTAGGTAAACTAGGTTTACAGTCTAAGAGGCAGGACATTCTTAAAACTTTGTAGACCACCACATAGCATGCAACACACAAAACATTAAAACATATAAAAACAGACAGTACAACATGGATAAAACAGGGTAGACAGACAGAACATGACCACTTTGACGTGCAGTTATATGCCAAAATTCTACAGCAAGTAATCCTATAGTTTGTTTAACAGAGTGATTGCCGCTGGGACAAAAATCTTGTAGTTCTACAACCAGGGACTCTTAGCCTCCGTCCAGAGGGGAGATACTGGAATTCCCTCTGCAAAGGGTGTAGGCTATCTTCTAAGATGGCCATAGCTATCCTCTGTAGTTGTTTAGCATACAGGGATGTGGGGTGCAGCTGGGACTCACCAGTCAGTTTACTTGACCATTTTACAATTTGATTTAGGCAATTCTTGTGCTTAACTGAAACACACCCAAACCATGACACTAATGAGAAAGATATGATGGATTCAATAAAAGGCATGATAAAATAAATGTCATCATGTCATCAGTCTTTTCAACAAAAATAAGCTAGCTGGGCAGTGGGCACTTTGATGCACACTAATGTCTCTGAATGTCTCTTTTTTTTTTAAAAGATTTTGTTTTGTTCAGGCATTTTAGGGCTTTATTTCAAAAGGACAGATGAAGACATGAAAGAGAGGCATGCTGCAAAGTCGAACCCTTGGCCCCTGCGTCGAGGAGTAACCCTCTATATATGTGCGCCTGCTCTACCAACTGAGCTAACCAGGCCACATGTTGACTATTTTAATTAAAAAACAGGAGGTGGGGGAGAAATGTGTCACTTCCTGTGGACATAACACCTGAGTTTCCTGTGGACAGCTGGTCTTTTAAAAGGTCTCAATAAACGGGGATCTGCTGCAGTCATTTAGGATTAGAATAGGGGTGTGTTACTATAACTATATATCATGCCCAGTACACCTTTAAGGTACAATACGCAAGCTAACAACGGTAAGAGGTCTTCTCCTCGGCTGCCTTACCATGATTGAAGACGCATGCAGGTTGAGTGAATCTTCCTGGTAACTTTGCTAACGTTATTCCGCCCGCCAACCTGCTAATTCTGAAAGATAAACAACTACTATTAATCATAAACAACGTTAGTCGACAAGGAGTAAGTTAAACATGATGTGTTGTTAAATACGACTATGAAATAACAGTTAACGTGAAGCTAACGTTAACTTTTAAGAGGAATAAGAAGGTTGAAAAAATGGACGCCAAACCACCATAAACACCGACCGACTAAAACATACAGTTAATACCTGTTAACATATAAAGTGTATTTACATGCTGAATGCCTCTCATTAGGGAACATTTTACCTGCGTGATGGCAACTTATTTACTTAGTGGCTCATGCTGCTTCCTGAA